>NC_050192.1:14151769-14451769 GCF_008315115.2 Sander lucioperca | reverse complement strand
AATTCCACTGCACTAAAAAAAAAAAACAATAAAAAAAACCTGCAAAGATAGCTGGCTGTTGGCTTTTATTTGAATTATAACATTCCATTCTTACCATTTAGCTCTTGCCTTTTGCACTCCTCTCTTGTTAAGCTTTGTGTTATATGTGAAGCCTAGCTGTGTCTTGGATGCAACAAAGAATTTACAGGCTTGGAGAGGCCAACCCCTTCGTTCATGAGTGGGTCTGATCTGTCTCTACGACAACAGGACATAAACAAATGGGGTATCACTGTCCCAGTTGAAGCCAGTCAGTTGCCAGTTACAACAGTGCCAAGTCCAGAACTGGTAAGATATAAGTATATATTTTTAATTCGTGACAATTTCAAGTGCTGAAGCTGTTTTGAGAAAGCACTTTATGTACTATCTAGCCATTAAATCATCTTGTTTGTCTGAAAAAAAAAACAGATCTACGGTTATATTCTAGTTCTAGCATTCTTCTGTATGCATCTCATTTTACAGATGGTCAAATAATCGCTCATCCTATTAGAAGTGACCTTGACATCTTTCACCATGGTAAAGTATACGTAACAATATAGACTATCAGGGCTAGCCACACTGTTTAATATAGTCAAAGTAGAAGAACCAAACCTAAATGGACTAAACCACTTGTATTTTCTTCAAAGCCCACCAAATCCAGGAAATCAAGGTCCCACAGTTCTAGGCCCGCCAAGAAGACTGGGAGTCCAAAAACACCCAAAAAGAGGTCCTCTAGTGCCAAATCCACCAAGACAGAGGTGGACATCCTCAGCCCAGCAGCCATGGAGAACGTCTACTACATTTCTCACAATGCAGTGGACTGTCTGGAGTTCAGAGGCTTTGGGTGGCCAAATTCAAATAAAAAGAAGAAAAAGAAGAAGGGAACAAAACGGAAGAAGAAAAAGTAAATTATAATTTTTGCCAAATTTTAAATACCTAAATTTGAAATACCTTGCTGATGGCCCCATCTGGTGGACACATTTGTAGTAATACAGCAAGTATACCAAGTTTTGACAGCTGTGGAACCAGTGCAATGCAGATATGTTTTGTTTTTCTTCCACAAATTCATACATGTGCAAAATTGTGCCAGGAAATCTTCATTCATGAAGCAAAGACTTTAAAATTCATAAACAGTAACTTTATTGTAAGCTGAATGATTCAGAATTGTTTGCACGAATGACAAAATTTGGCAATTATTGATACACTGGAAGCTTATAGAAAACAACAGATAAGAGAGCAATTGCATGCTCTATTAATATTCACTTTAGAGAACATTATATGCACCTAATGTGAAGATAATAAAGAGGTGTAGGTTAAAACACCCCAGTGCATCCGAGAAAAGGACAGCCAACAGTGCTGTGACACTGGACTTTAAAGTGATCCCATTAGTCAGTTGCAATATTCTTTAAATCCAGTCTTTGCACAATTTATCTTATAAAAATAGGCTACGATGAGAACATGCCTATAAAACTAAGGAAAGAGACAAATACGGTTCCAGGCACTGTTGATATTCTCATACATATTTTACCATATCAGTCCGTTTATCAAATGTACACTCATTGTACCATAACACTGTAAAATAAATAGTTTCTTCAGAGGGCATCTGTTCTTGCTTGGTCCCGCTTCGCTCACTCTGGGGGCTTCTTTTTGGCCTCCACGTCTTTCTTAAAGGCTTCGATTTTCTTGGCTATGTTGGGAACCTAGAAAAAAAAAAACAGTGCTGTCAATACAATCTGATGCACATATACAGTTGCCAGTTTATTAGGTACATCTGGCTAAAACTAATGCAGTCTATTGCAACAGTCCTGCAATAAATCCTTTACCTACATAAAGATTACAATGGTTCGTTTTTGTTGCAACTGGCTTAGAGAGGTTCTGATTCAACTTTAAAACGTATTTCATTCTACTGACAGGTGTTCCTAATATGTCAGACCTATATAAACTGTATATGAGCATAGCCTTACGATTGGTCATAAAGTGGAATCCTCAACTCTCTAAAACGGTTTCAACTAAAACGTACATTATAACATTCATGAAGGTATGATTTATTGCAGGACTGGTTTATTCTTTTTTTTTGGAGGGAGGGGGGGGGGTCCGGCGGAGGTCGTGGTAGAGATGGGTCAGTATGAAAAGCAGATAACTCGTTGAATTCCAATTATGAATGTTTGTAAAAAATAAAAATAAAAAAAAAACTTACCTCATAGTTTTGAGCCAGATACATCCCCACAACATTTCCCAAGGTAAAGCCGGCCTGGAAGACAAACAAAAAATGTCATTTTAGGCCAAGATTATTGACTTACATCTCCTAAATTTCAGAGACTTTCAATTAACACCGTCAAGAGTTTTGACAGCAAGTTTTGCTGACATGTTAGCTAACGTTAGGCTAGTTTCGCATCTCTTAGCATCCTGGTAAACGTCGATGTCATGCATGATAACGTCAGTTTAACTCACCAGGAACTGTAGCATGGTGGAATAACGAATGGTTGGCAACAACAGACTGACTTACTGACTTAAAGTCAGGCAGTAGCTAAGATAAAGGTTAGAGCGAGGAAATCAACCTAACTACTTGGCTAACGAAGCTAGTCCGTCACGGTCCGTCATCAACAGTACGTATACGCATGCGCGACTCGCGTTATTTTCATAGCACAAGTACTGTAGTCTTTTCCTCAGCCTGAGATGTCCTTGTTCCGAGCTGTTCCCCATTGGAGAACTACAACTCCCAACACCATACAACGTATCGTCCATCCAATGGGTGTTGTTGCAATGGTGGTGTCAGTGGGACATTGAATGACTTTCGCTCCATCGAAAATATCTAGTTTTATTAATAATTTGATTCATAAACCGCGAGCATGGAGGCTCTTATCCCCGTAATAAACAAGCTCCAAGATGTATTCAACACAGTGGGAGCGGATATCATACACCTGCCGCAGATAGCAGTGGTGGGGACTCAGGTAAAATGCTCTGACTGTGTGTGCACTTCTGTGATACAGCGGCTGTCATGCTAGCTAGATAACCGTGCTTTACCATAATGCATGCACAGTTACCGATAACATTAGAATAAATATCTAATATTAATAAATGTTCAGATACCAAAATGTGTTGAGACTACACAGAGACGCAGGCACCTCTGCTAAAAACCCACTTTGAGATGGACTGCTGCAAAATCTCATTTGCAAAGTCTGCAGTGAAATCTATTTTGATCGTCTTCAGTGCTATTTTAAGAGCCTCATACACACACTAACCACTGTTAGCCAAAACCAGGCCATTGCTGGACCTGGTGTCGTGTTAAACCAGAAAGTATGTAGTCTTTGGTTCATCCCTCATCTAACTCATGTGTCTATCTGTGTTTTGTGTCTCCAGAGCAGTGGTAAGAGCTCAGTGCTGGAAAGCCTGGTGGGCAGGGACCTGCTGCCCCGTGGGACTGGTATCGTAACCAGGCGACCTCTCATCCTCCAACTGGTCAATGTAGATCCTGGAGATGCAAGAAAAAATGATGACAGTGGTAAACACCAAAATCTCTCTAATCTTAGTGTTTCAGACCAAGGAACCCACTAATTAGTCCACTGTTGTCTTTGGATTTTGCCTCAATTATTTTATATGCTGTCTGGATTCTTGCTATAAATCATCATACATTTCAAGTCCTTTATGCTAATAAACACACATGTAGGGAACAGGTCTATTGTTTTTTTGTGTGCAGCTTGATAATAGCCTATAAATTGCTGGTGCTCAGTGTACAAGCACCAGGTTTAAATGTCTGTCTCTGTCACTGTGTTTCTAATTATTTTCAGATGATAGGGAGTGAAAAAGCACTGCCTTCACAAAGGTGCATTGTACAGGTGTCTTCACATTCAATAACCTAGATTAGCCTCTTATAATTTAGTTCTGCTCCCTCCTCCTCAAAGCCACCTCTGTAACTGTGGTCAGGTGTCATTCCTTATGTTAGCCTTGCATTTCTTAGCCTTAGTAGTTGTCTTTGAGGTTGTAATAGCTAACACCTGTTTTTTTCTTCCTTTTTTCGAGAATGCTATGCTATAACTGTAACCCACACTGTTTTTATTATGTGTCACAGGCAGAGAAGGTGACGAGTGGGGCAAGTTTCTGCACACAAAAAATCAGGTATGTACTTCAGAATACCAAATATTTTATTAATACGCTTGACCCTTGCTTGTCTTTATGTTATTTCTTTTTTCTTTTTGCAGATCTTCACAGATTTTGAAGAAATCAGGCAAGAAATTGAAAATGAAACGGCACGAATATCAGGCAATAATAAGGTGAGACATGGATGGAAGATGGAGGGGTTTACATCTATACTGTTAAATGAGGAACTCAACATGTTTGGGCACAGGCATTGCTGTTGATGGGAAACAAATCTATAATGCATATTATCCTCATAAAACGCATCTACTAGTAAATTCAGTTTGCTTATAAACTCATTAAGATATGTTAAGTGAAGTCCCGTGATGACTAACACATAATATGCACTATGTACAGAGAATTAAAATAATTCAGGCGCAATGAGATGAAAGCATACATAGTCTCGCATTGCCAGACCCTCCTCTACAGTGCTGGGTCTGGTGAGACCACACAGCATTCCGGGATGAGAGAAAAACATGCTCTGGGTTATTGGCATTTCTTTAAACCAATCACAATCGTCTTGGGTGGCACTAAGCATCACACGGAGCAACGGCGCCTCTGCAAAATAGCCTCAGGAAGGAACTTGTTTTGGTGGAACGTGTACGTTCAAAAGTTGTTTTAGTCGTGCAACAGAAAACTCAGATTGGACAGATAGTCTAGCTAGCTGTCTGGATTTACCCTGCAGAGATCTGAGGAGCAGTTAACCATAGTCCTCAGAAATCCACCGCAGTTTAAAATTCCAACACAAAGAAAGCAGAAGGTAACAGACATCGTACGAAATGAAAGACATCTGGCGGAATTTCCGGCGGCACCTGAATAATCCCAGAAGTTGTGGATATAGACTAAAACATACACTTGACTTATATATAGGGATATAGCCATGAGCTAAGAAAACTGTGTTTCACAGCAAAGCTTATACAGTATGTTTATCAAATTTGAGCCCACAGTGGAACATTTTAATTATTAATTAATTATAGCAAAAAATTTTTGCATGTAGCTTAGGGCTACTAGGGCCGGAAGGGTTTGGAGATGCTTCTAGAAAGCTGAAAGGAGGGCAAATGTAAGAAAGACTTGCTCTCATCTAGCTTTGTAAAACTTTAGGTTATTTACCTGTCCATCTCCAAATACATGGATGCTCAGCTCTGTGCTATGTAACGCTAATACACAAGGCACAAGCAGGGGCTATTAGCAGTGTCAAAAAAAGCAACATGAGGGTTTAAATATTACCTATAATAAAAATAATGATAATAATATCCTCAGATTGTACTCCGCCAAATGGCTTTTTTAGAAACATGTCTTTTTTTACATGTCTATGAAACAGTGCTGAGCTGTTAAATACACCATACACGTCTATTTTTTTCTTGTCCCTCTGCAGGGGATCAGCGATGATCCCATTCATCTGAAGATATTTTCTCCTCACGTTGTCAACCTCACGCTGGTGGATCTGCCGGGAATTACTAAGGTGACACATGCTGTACTTCCTACTCCCTAAGACAAGACTTTGATCATCTCGTACCCCTGGGGACATTTGCTATACAACACCTAAAAAACCCCACTAAAACGCCCAAAAAAAACATGATATACCAGGTAGGCCTTGTCACTGGTCGATGCTTTTGTGTATTCAGTATTTGTAGACAGCAGGGAATTTGTAACTCTTTCTTGATACTTCTAAACCAAGTGCTGTCAAAGCCCAAGTGTATGCAGGCTTTGATTCTGCCATCATTAGTCTCACCCCCCCCCCCACATGTGTTAAAGTAGTTTCTAATGAATCAAATTGAGATGTACTGTGTCTTTTCTTTTAATTGGTATTGTCCCCTCCAGGTGCCCGTGGGTGATCAGCCTAATGACATCGAGGTTCAGATAAAGGATCTAATCCTGAAGCACATCTCCAACCCCAACTGCATCATCCTGGCTGTCACTGCGGCTAACACAGACATGGCCACCTCAGAGGCCCTCAAGGTGGCCCGGGAGGTCGACCCCGATGGTAAGAAAAACAAAAAAAAGCAAGACATTACCCAAAAACCATAATCATAATCAAATTGCTTTTAGTGTGAATCAACCTTTTATTGGCTGACTTTTCACCATTGATTGTGACAAAAACAGTAAATAGTAAAATGATGACGAATAACTAAAAACTATATTTGTGATAATGATCTTTGTGAATGAATGTGACTGGACAGGCAGGAGGACACTGGCTGTGGTGACCAAGCTGGACCTGATGGACGCCGGCACTGATGCTATGGACGTACTGATGGGCAGAGTCATCCCTGTCAAACTGGGCCTCATCGGAGTAGTCAACAGGTCTGGAAAGCTATATTTACCGTACTGAATATACTATGAAATGATCCATCACTCATAATAGAGATGAGTGCGTAATGATAGAGATGTGATGCTCAATAGAGATGAGTGTACTTTAATACATATTAATGCTGGCATATCAATTTCAATATCAAATCTAATGTTTGTGATTAGTGTGTAAAAGGAATACATTGTGGGATGTTTTAGCATTATAAAAAATTCATACCTGCTCAAAATCCATTATCATTCATTTCAGTTTAATGAACTATTTTATGTACAAAAACAGATACAATCAATTCATACATAACACATACACATGTCCTACAATCATGCTACAATACTACATTAGGCAGCAGAAGATATGATATATTGAAAGATATAAGTCCATATGTCCTCAAATGTATTTTAAATACCCTTTATTGCCCAGGACTCATTTTTGGTGTATTGTATTTAAATGTTTAGGAGCCAGCTGGACATCAACAATAAAAAGTCTGTGGCCGATGCCATTCGTGACGAACATGCTTTCCTGCAGAAGAAGTATCCCTCTCTCGCCAACAGAAACGGAACAAAATACCTGGCCAGAACCCTTAACAGGTAAACGTGATTATAAATACTACCTTAAAAACTGTGAAAATAAGATGCAACACACATATAGTATAGGTATGGACGTAACATTTTACCAGGAAACATTTAAGTTATGTCAGCATCAGCCAGAAGCAGTTATTAATAACAGCCATCAGAGACAGTCTTTCATGCAGACAACTGAACCCTCTGCCCTTTACTTTCATAATGGCAGGTTACTGATGCATCACATCCGAGACTGCCTCCCTGAGCTGAAGACACGGATCAACGTCCTGGCAGCCCAGTATCAGTCCCTGCTCAGCAGCTATGGCGAACCTGTGGAAGACCAAAGTGCCACCTTGCTCCAGCTCATCACCAAGTTCGCCACGGAATACTGCAACACCATAGAGGGCACAGCCAAATACATCGAGACGGCAGAGCTGTGAGTACCGGCGCCTCTCCTCCGCTCAGCCACAGGGTGACGCTGTTGATCCAGCGCAGTGAAAATGAGCAAAACAACTGCATTGGTTTCATCATTTACAATGATACAACTTATGAGTTGAGGCACGCACAGCGTCTTTGAAGGAAGAGCTGACAGGAGAGTAGGCCTCGGGGTTCACATCACAGCTAATATACCCTCGCTGCTGTTTTTCAGGTGCGGTGGAGCCCGAATTTGTTACATATTCCATGAGACTTTTGGCAGAACATTGGAGTCTGTGGATCCTTTGGGAGGACTCAGCACCATAGACATCCTAACAGCCATAAGGAACGCAACAGTGAGTGCTGCTGCATTATCCCATGAATGTGACATCATCAGGGGCACTGAAGTTTATCCGGTCATTGTTTAGTTCAATGAGCTATGGCAAAGCAACTTTAATTTGTAACATACAGTCTTTTCTGTTGCTTTTGTTTCTCCCTTCACGCAAGTTGCTCTGGGTAATAATTGCTAACCTGCAGCTCCCTCCTCCCCTTACGTCAGGGCCCACGTCCGTCCCTGTTTGTGCCCGAGATTTCCTTCGAGCTGTTGGTGAAGAAGCAGGTGAAACGCCTGGAGGAGCCGAGTTTGCGTTGCGTGGAGCTGGTCCACGAGGAGATGCAGAGGATCATCCAGCACTGCAGCAACTACAGCACACAGGTAATCAGCTCTGCTCACATCTTCGCAGGTATTGATCTTTTCCTCACACACACACACAGACACGCACACACATTCATATTGATGGCATATTTGTCCTGCAGGAGCTGCAGAGATTTCCCAAGCTGCATGAGGCCATTGTGGAAGTAGTCACTTGCCTCCTGAGGAAGAGACTGCCTATCACCAATGAGATGGTACCATCACATTCATCTCGTTTTGCCTTTGTGCTTTCACAGCATGCAGTCATTATCTTTGAGGTTGCAGTGTTTAATAAGAAGCTGAATCAGAACACTTGATAATTGAAGATGTCGTCTCTTCTTGTTATAGGTGCATAACTTGGTTGCAATAGAGCTGGCCTACATCAACACCAAACATCCCGACTTTGCAGATGCCTGTGGGGTCATGAATAATAATATAGAGGTCTGTACTCGTAACAAAATACTCTCACATACATACATTTTTCTGGCAGAATAAAGAAGGAAAGGGCGTGAACCTGATATTGTTGGCCTGAGATTATATATTAATATTTTTAGGTATATAAAAAGTATTAAATGCCTTTAAATCGGAATTTATGGAACCAAACAGAAGCTGAAATATTTAACTACCTAATTGTTTAATTTAACCAATTTAAAGTAATAATTTCAACTTTTACAATTATAAAAACCTGATTTTAAGTTTTTGTGGTTCACAAATTTAAATAGAACAAGGGTCAAATATATTTAAAATAAAAATTGTATTCTAGTTGAATTTTTAGATCACAAATCAGTTGAATTTAACCAACTTAAACATACAGCTTTTCAAATATTGGACTCTTGAATTTGCTTTCTGGAATTCTTTAAACCACTTAAGTTCACAAATTAAAGTTCACAAATAGGTATTCAGCTTCTTATAAGATTTAAATTATTACGGCACTTATTTGCTTCCATAGGAATGTCAAGAAACGTTATGCCATAAGTCTGTTAGTCTTCTTTAAAAAGGAGGTTAACTTCTTTCAGTATGAGCTTTTTAAGTGAATTATCTAACATACTTTCCTTGGATGTGTTGAAGTTTTTGTCATTTTGACAAAACAATCATTTGTACTAACACGTGTTTGTGTGTGTTTGTAGGAGCAAAGGAGAAACAGGATGAGGGAGCTGCCCGCTGCCGTGCCCAGGGATAAGGTAGAAGAAACAACCTTATTTTAAAATATAAAAACAGTAGATCATGTGTTCTAATATTTGGTGGCAGTCTTCAGCGTCCCGAGCATAAATTGGACTTGTGCATTGTTAATCACTCATAGCACTACAGGATGAAGATCTGTGAACCGAATGCCTCGGATAGTTTCCATCAAGGAATTTTATCCCTCATCTCCTTAGAAAGTCTACTCTACTCCCTTCAAATGACTGGTGATTGCCAACCTCCTTTCCTCTGTCTCTCCACATTTCTCCTCAGTGTTTTTTTTTTTCTCTCTCTCCATTCCTGCTCTCATATTTCTGCTAGTCTGTTGGCAAAGGCCCGGCTGGCCCAACTGTGGTTTCTGGCGAGCCTTCTGCGTCTGGAGCAGACATGGATGGTGCCAAGGTGGGCACTTATGCAGCTCGCTGGCTCTGTACGGGGCTGGGATGGATGGATTGATGGATGGATGGATTGATGGATGGATGGATTGATGGATGGATAGATAGATGGATGGATGGATTGATGGATGGATGAGCATGGGCTGCTGGCATGCACTGTGATCTTTGTCTGCTGATGCCATGCTCTTGTTTTGCTCTCCCTCAGCCTGTGTGCACTAACAACCGTTGTGTTTCCTGCAGAGTATGTGTCCCCAAAGTTGGTTCACCTGTCTCCCAGAAAATGCCTTCCTCTTCCTCTGTCTCCTTTTCCAACCTCTTAACACTTTGGTTGCCCTGTTTTTTGTACTGAGTTTATAGTAGTTATGTGATAGTGGAAGTTCTACCACTGTGCATCATCTACCCAAGCCTGTAAGTGTATATTTTAGGACAATGTTTTTTTATTTTAGGGATGACAATGTCGATCAGTTGGTCAGTCCACCACTTTGGTCCAGACTGAAATATTTCAACAACTATTGAATGGATTGCCATGAAATTTTAGTCATGGTCCGATGTGAAAATTCAAGGATCACCAAAGCAAGTAGGACAAAACCTACTTGCTTTGGTGATCCTTGAATTTTCCTCTCGTGCCACCATGAAGTTGACATTTGTGTTTTTTTGTGAAATGTCTCAACAACAGTTGGATTGATTGCCATACTATTTTGGTACAGCCATGCAGGTTCCCCTCAAGATGAATTGTAATACCTTTAAACCCCTTAACTTTTAATCTACTGCCATTATCAGGTGAAACATTTTAATTTGTCCAATTCTTTAGTTTATGACCAAATATCTAATACTGACACTCACATTCACGTCAGCCTCTGCTGTACTTTGTGTTCAATGCTAATAAGAGAATGTAAGCATGCTGATGTTAGCATTTAGCTCAAAGCACCATTGTGAAATACGATGTTACAAAGCCGTAGCATGGCTGTAGACTTTTTGTTTTACTGCATTGCCTATCATGTTTGTTTTACTGCATTGCCTATCATGTTTTGTCTTTTAACTGTTGCTTTAATAGTTGAGTTAACTTCCTTTCTCTGAGCAGTGGAGGGGGTATTTCCAATTTCCGCTCCGAAACAAAGACATTTCATTCTGTCAGTGACTGCACTATGCTTGATTTGGAATATTTATTTACTTTCAATTTCCTATAATTCATTTTTGTGTACATGCCTGTGTTTGCACTATTTCATTTGAACCGGTCAAGGTTATTACGCTCTATTCCTTAACCATCCTCTCCCTGTGAATTCTAATGACAACAGAAGGGTGCTGTTCTAATCAATTGGTGGCCTGTGAGGTGTGATGACTGTTGATCTTCATTTTTCGTGTTCCTGGCTCCTCAGGCTCCAGCAACAGGACCCCAGGGTGAGCAGGACGGCACAGGGAACTGGAGGGGGATGCTGAAGAAAGGAGAGGAAGCCCCCGGCTCCGGACCTGGAAGCCCCCTTAAAGGAGTTGTCAATCTGCTTGATGTGGTAACTAAACATAAGCCTATCAGCATGCCCCATTATGAAGATAACAGTACTTTTCAGTGAAAAACATCCCCCTTTTCCCCTTAAGCCCGTGCCGGTTGCCAGGAAGCTGTCGTCACGTGAGCAGCGGGACTGTGAGGTCATCGAGCGCCTCATCAAGTCTTACTTCCTCATCGTTCGCAAGAATATCCAGGACAGGTAAGCCAGCTAGCTCCTCTTTAAAGTCTGTGATTTTCTATATTTTGTATTGTCAACTAATCCCATGAAAAGACCAACAATTGGCTCAGTGGTAGAGCAGGTGCACATATACTGAGAGGAGGTTTATGCCTTGACGCAGAGGTCCAGGGTTTGAATCCGACCTGTAACAATTTCCTGCATGTCTTCCCCCTCTCTCTCTCCCTTCTCACCTAGCTGTCCTGTCAAAAATTAAAGGCGGAAAACCCCAAAAAATAATCTTGAAAAAGAAAAGACCAACAATGAATTTACTAACTGTAGCCAAAGCTGATGTAGTTTATTCCTATGTACCATAGAGCTCCATTATTGCCTAAGAACTAAATTAAATTAACACACCAATGTTTTTTCTGATGCAAGATTCAAAGAAGGAAAAAACGCGGAAATCTGGCTAATAATCGCCACTGGCGTTTGTAATACCACTTCCGACCACCAGGTGACAGTGTGGTCTAGCTACAGTAACAGATTGTCTTGAATGATTACCTGCAAAGAAGAGGAAAAACACCTGTGACATGTGTCCACCGAGTACGTGAGTTAACTATCATTTGATAAACCCACGTTTCTTTATTATAAATTAGACAAAATTACAGTTAGCATCTTCTTTAAAAACCTCCATGTGATGTATTAGTAGGCTGTTGTGTTTGCGTTTTGCATGCTGTACCACGCCGATACGGTGTTGTCATTTCTGGCGAGACTTAGCTGGGTCGGTAGATTTCAGCTGGAGCCTTTCTCGCCGAGCGTATTGTGTTATAATTATCCCGATGTTTGCTTGGTAGGCTTGGCTATCAAAACAAGAAAAGGTGCACCAGAGAACGCTAGTGTTGAAATGTACATGTTTAAAAGGAACGTCCCCAGCGCCTGCAAGCTATTCTCGCGATAATTACAGCCAAACTTGGTGTATGGTTGGAGCACGCCGTCTCATTACGACATCATCAAACATTACCTACATAATGTGCACTGTAATTTATTTTGAGTCAATACCACATACATCCTGCTGCCGTCAAATACTCACATGTGCAGCAAATGTAAATGCAGTATTTACTCCTGTTTGAGTAACATTTGCCATAAAGTGTAGGGCCCAGCTGTTGTGGGAAATTACTGAGCCTTTTTAAAAGAATAAACTATTTAAAAACTGTTTGTAAAGATGAATGTCAGTAGGAACCAAGATGCTTGGGGCTTGGAGCCATAGACAGGATAGGGAAGTCAGAAAGTATTGAGAGACAAACGACCACATTGTTGTTGAGATTTTAATGGATTTATTTACAATAAGAAATATAAAATACCACATTTGATTTTTTTGCCACATTGTTGGAGTGTAGGGCCCTCTAGAGCCCAATAGGGATAAATGTATTTAACTAATAGCTCGTACTTCGACAGCTCAATACTTCGACGGGCACGACCGCCTGGTGGGTCAAACTTGACCCTCTCCATCTGGGGGACCTTACCAGGCCATCTTGCCTTCTTGTTCTCAACCATCTGTTCGCTCTGTTTCCTCTCTCCCTCGCAGTGTGCCGAAGGCAGTGATGCACTTCCTGGTCAACCATGTGAAGGACAGCCTCCAGAGCGAGCTTGTTGGCCAGCTGTATAAATCTGGCCTCCTCAACGATCTGCTGACTGAATCAGAGGACATGGCCCAGCGGCGCAAGGAGGCCGCAGATATGCTACAGGTAACAGACTCCCACCTTGTAGTGTCTAGCTCTCCATGATGAATTGAGATTCCTTTATCAGCCATTTCATTGTTTTTTTTCCACAGGCGTTGCAAAAAGCTAGCCAGGTGATCGCTGAGATCAGGGAAACACATATGTGGTGAAAAGTCAACAAAGGGAGCTGAACCGGATCCACTATCTCCTCATCATGCTGAAAGGACTGACGCTTTATGCACTCATCATGTCTGAACAATAAGTTTAGATTTGTAACCATGGAAATACACTGTCCTGATCCCTGCTCAAAGTAGGTATATTGGCTCACACTCTACCTGAAAGAAATGTAGGTAATTGTTTATTTAAAATATGTGTTGTCTGGACTACATGAAAATGCACTACTTCTTTCAGCTAATGTTAAAAATAAGATTTTGTGCAGCCAAAGGCAACGTACTTTTCATTTCTAACACTGTTGTTATCCAGTATGGAAGTTTTGAATTTATTTTGGCAGCTCCACAAATCATTACATACATGTTTGGACTCTAGTTAGGAGTATCTGTGATGTGTCTGGAACCATAGAAGTCATAGTGTAACAACACAGCAGGGATTAGAATTCACATACACTAGTTGCAGCAAATGTTAGTCCTCTTGCCTGTGTACATACTCCATCAACTTTATTTTTTTTTGCACTGTTGTCACCACACTGTACTGTATAGAAATTCCTTCATCCTGACACTATATTGCTATCAGAATACTTGTGTAATTGTGTGAATGTTTCAGATTACTGCAGTAAGTTGTACTATTATAAACATATCGCTGCCTACATGTGAAATTGATGGTGCACTGTGGTTCTTTGTGTATGGTTCCCAGAAGAATAAATGGAGGTATTTTGCCAGTTGAATGACCTGGATTTATTTGCTTTTAAACTGAGGGGATTGGTACAAATTAAGAGAAACATATCCACTAGTTTTAAACTTGAACCACGCAAACAGGCACTGCTGAGCTTAAAAGCATTTTTTTTATTGTTTAAGCACACAATGTCATGGAAGCAAATACTGCTGCTCATTTTCAGATGCTTCCTTGGGGACCGCTTGCTGATGTTTACATTTATCTCACCCTGCCCTTGGCCTTGCCTCTTCCTTTGGCGCTGTGGAATGAGACAAAAATCAGTAATCTCTATATTAATTTCTGCATACATACATTTCAAATCTAATTATATCAATTTGACATGGTTTTAAAAAACATTTCTTTTTACAAAACCCTTTTTCTTTGTATAATAGTAGTGGTATTCATTAAGAAACTGAAACGGAGAGGACAAACACCAAAGCATCATGCTATTAGAAAAGGGCAAAGCACACAACTTTACACAGCTGGCAGATTGTGTCCTAGGTAGCAGCCTTACCTTTATTCTCTTTTTTACCTTCGGCCATAACATTTGATACATTCAGTTTAACCTACCAGATATTTGATTTGAAAAGCAGAGTGTGAACTTTAACCAGCTGATTTAAAACAGCTGTCTGACTTTCGGCCTTAAAATGTTGACGTAACTTTAAGACTTTTTCTCAAGGTGGGTTGGTTCAGATCGGTTTACATTTAAAAATGTAAAATTTGTGTTACATTAGGCAAAAAAAAACTAAAAAACAATCTGTGTGCATGCCTTACAATAGCTGACTTTATACAACTGAGTTGATCTTTTCCATGACTGTCTAAAACACAGGATCTTAAAGTATTAAACTACGACGACTACATCCCTTAAAGAGTATTTCAATCTTAAACACCGTTTTCAATATGTACATTTGTCTAAACAGGTTGTATGCTAAAACATTTACATTTTGACATACTAAACTAATGACTTTTTTCGACATACCATATGACTATTTCGAAATACTCCATTTTCATGACTTTGACTTTCTCCGACATAGCCTACTTTACTAAAACATTTTTATGATTTTTTCCGACTACTATACTGACCATGATTTTTCAACATACTACACTTGACATACTATGACTATGATTTTTTTCCAGCATTCTATAATGACTTTTTATGATTTGTTTCGACATACTATATTATAATTTTTTCAACATACTATACTATAGTTCTTTCACTTTTTTCGACATAGCCTACTATACTGTGACTTTTTTTTATGACTAAAATCTTAATGATTTTTTTCAACATGCTATACTGACTTTTCTATGATTTATTTTTTTTTAAATACTATGGCTTTTTTTTTTTTTTAATCACTTTTTTACTATGACTATTTTCGACCTGCTATACTGTGACTTTTTTTGAAATACTATGACTTTTCTCAACATACTATGATTTTTTCAACATTCTGTAATATGACTTTTTATGATTTGTTTTAAAATACTATATTATGATTTTTGGACTATGACTTTTTTTGACACTTTTAAACATACTATACCACAGCTTTTTTATCACTTTTTTCCACATGCTATACTATGGCTTTTTCATCACTTTTTCGACATACTATGGCTTTTTTTTTTTTAATCACTTTCTTCGACATACTATACTTTTTTTTTTTTTTCAGGCTTTGTATGGCCTTTAATTGACAGGATAGCCTGAAGACAGGAAAGGGGAGAGAGAGGAGGGACGACATGCAGCAAGGGGCCGCGGGTCACATTCAAACCTGGGCCGCTGCCAAAGACTCAGCCTACATGGGGCGCACCCTCTACTGGGTGAGCTAGAGGTCGCCCCATACTATGGCTTTTTTAGCACTTTTTTCGACATACTACTGTGACTTTTTTTTTATCACTTTCTTCGACGTACTATATGACTTTTTTTGACATACTATGACTTTTTTATCACTTTTTATGACATTATACTATGACTTATTTACCACTTTTTTCAACATACTATACTATGGTTTTTTATTACATTTTTCAACATACTATACCATGACTTTTTTCGACATACAATACTATTGCATTTTTATCACTTTTTTTTGACATACTATACTATGGCTTTTTTATAACTTTTTCGACATACATGTAATGACATGTAAATGACATATAATGTAATATACTATGGCTTTTTTCGACATACTACACTGACTTTTTAACACTTTTTTCGACATACTATACTATGGCGTTTTTATTACTTTTTTCAACATATGACTGTTTTTGACATACTATACTATGTTTTTTTTACCACTTTTTTCGACATACTATACTATGGCTTTTAGCGACTATATTTGATGTGCCATGCTATGACTTAGACATTTTTTGGCATACTACTGCATTTTTTGTGATATTTTGCACCATGGTATGACATGGCAACTGGACCGGAAAGCACTGCAGAGGGTGGTGAAAACTGCGAGATGCTACAGGACTCTTCATTCCAGGACCAGCAGGCTGAGGAACAGCTTCTTCCCCTCAGCTGTCACCTTTATTCTGAATTTAGTCTACTGTTAGTATGACCTGTAATTACACTCTGACTATATATACTTATAGCTGAACTGCTTAATGTGTTCATACTGTAAAACTATTAGCATGTATGTATAAACTTAATACTGTTTATAATGCTCATACAGTGTATTCTGAATATAACTTTGCACTTTACAGCTTTTTTAACTTCTTGTTATATGTTGAACTGCATTTTATTGTGCACTGACAATTAAGTTGAATAAAATCTAATGTCATGATTTAATTACTTCATACAAAGGTCATAGTATAGTATGTAAAAAAAGCCATAGAAAAGTCATAGTATAGTATGTCGAATAAAGTGATAAAAAAGCCATAGTATAGTAGGTCGTAAGAGTGATAAAAAAGCCATAGTGTAGTATGTCGAAAAAAGTGATAAAAAGTCACAGTATAGTATGTTGAAAAAAGCCATAGCATAGTATGTTGAAAAAAGTGATAAAAAAGCCATAGTATAGTATGTGGAAAAAAAAACATAGTATAGTATGTCGATAAAGTGATAAAAAGTCATAGAATAGTAAGTCAAAAACAGCCATAGTATAGTAGGTCGAAAAAAGCCATAGTATGTCGAAAAAAGTGATAAAAAAGCCATAGTATAGTATGTCGAAAAAAAGTGATAAAAAGCCATAGTATAGTAGGTTGAAAAAAGCCATAGTACAGTATGTTGAAAAAAGCCATAGTATAGTTTGTCGAAAAAAGTGATAAAAAGTCTTAGTATAGTATGTTGAAAAAAGGTATAAAAACAGCCATAGTATAGTATGTCAAAAAAAGTGTTAAAAAGTCATAGTATAGTATGTCGAAAAAAGCAATAAGATAGCATGTCGGAAAAAGTGATAAAAAGTCATAGTATAGTAGGTCGAAAAAGTGATAAAAAAGCAATAGTATAGTATGTCAAAAAAAGCCATAGTATAGTATGTCGAAAAAAGCAATAAGATAGCATGTCGGAAAAAAGTGATAAAAGAGCCATAGTATAGTATGTCAAAAAAAGCCATAGTATAGTATGTTGAAAAATGCCATTGTATAGTATGTCGATAAAGTGATAAAAAGTCATAGAATAGTAAGTCAAAAACAGCCATAGTATGTCGAAAAAAGTGATAAAAATGCCATAGTATAGTATGTTGAAAAAAGCAATAGTATAGTATGTTGAAAAAAGTGATAAAAGAGCCATAGTATAGTAGGTCGAAAAAGAGTGATAAAAAAAAGCCATAGTATAGTATGACGAAAAAAAAACATAGTATAGTATGTCGAAAAAAAGTGCTAAAAAAGCCATAGTATAGTTTGTCGAAAAAAGTGCTAAAAAAGCCATAGTATAGCATGTTGAAAAAAGTGATAAAAAGTCACAGTATAGTATGTCGAAAACAGCCATAGTATAGTATGTCTAAAAAAGTGATAAAAAGTCATAGTATAGTATGTCTTAAAAAAGTGATGAAAAAGCCATAGTATAGTATGTCGAAAAAAGTGATAAAAAAGCCATAGTATAGTATGTCTTAAAAAAGTGATGAAAAAGCCATAGTATAGTATGTCGAAAAAAGTGATAAAAAGTCATAGTATAGTATGTCTTAAAAAAGTGATGAAAAAGCCATAGTATAGTATGTCGAAAAAAGCCATAGTATAGTATGTCGGAAAAAGTGATAAAAAGTCATAGTATAGTATGTCTTAAAAAAGTGATGAAAAAGCCATAGTATAGTATGTCGAAAAAAGCCATAGTATAGCATGTCGAAAAAGTGAAAAAAAGTCACAGTATAGTATGTCAAAAACAGCCATAGTATAGTATGTCGAAAAAAGTGATAAAAAAGGCATAGTATAGTATGTCGAAAAAAGGTGATAAAAGAGCCATAGTATAGTATGTCAAAAAAAGCCATAGTATAGTATGTCGATAAAGTGATAAAAAGTCATAGAATAGTAAGTCAAAAACAGCCATAGTATAGTATATTATAAAAAAATTATAAAAACGACATAGTATAATATGTCGAAAAAAGCCATAGTGTAGTATGTCGAAAAAAGCCATAGTACAGTATATGGAAAAATGCCATTGTATAGTATATCGATAAAGTGAAAAAAAGTCACAGTATAGTATGTCAAAAACAGCCATAGTATAGTATGTCGAAAAAAAGTGATAAAAGCCATAGCATAGTATGTCGAAAAAAGCCATAGTATAGTTTGTCGAAAAAAAGTGATAAAAAAGCCATAGTATAATATGTCGAAAAAAGCCATAGTATAGTATGTCGAAAAAGTGAAAAAAAGTCACAGTATAGTATGTCAAAAACAGCCATAGTATGTGGAAAAAAGCAATAATACTATATGTCGAAAAAAAGTGATAAAAGAGCCATAGTATAGTATGTCAAAAACAGCCATAGTATAGTATGTCGAAAAAAGTGATAAGAAAGCCATAGTATAGTATGTCGAAAAAAGCCATTGTATAGTATATCGAAAAAAAGTGATAAAAAAGCCATAGTATAGTATGTGATAAAAGAGCCATAGTATAGCATGTCGAAAAAAAAGTGATAAAAAGTCATAGTATAGTATGTCGAAAAAGAGTGATAAAAAAGCCATAGAATAGGATGTCGAAAAAAGTGATAAAAAAGGCATAGTATAGTATGTCTTAAAAAAGTGATGAAAAAGCCATAGTATAGTATGTCGAAAAAAGCCATAGTATAGTAGGTCGAAAAAGAGTGATAAAAAAGCCATAGTATAGTATGTGGAAAAAAGCAATAATACAGTATGTCGAAAAAAAGTGATAAAAGAACCATAGTATAGTATGTCAAAAACAGCCATAGTATAGTAGGTCGAAAAAGAGTGATAAAAAAGCCATAGTATAGTATGTGGAAAAAAGCAATAATACAGTATGTCGAAAAAAAGTGATAAAAGAACCATAGTATAGTATGTCAAAAACAGCCATAGTATAGTATGTCGAAAAAAGTGATAAAAAAGCCATAGTATAGTATGTCGAAAAAAAGTGATAAAAAAGCCATAGTATAATATGTCGAAAAAAGTGATAAAAAGCCATAGTATAGTATGTCGAAAAAAGCCATAGTATAGTATGTCGAAAAAAGCCATTGTATAGTATGTCGAAAAAAGTGATAAAAAAGCCATAGTATAGTATGTGATAAAAGAGCCATAGTATAGCATGTCGAAAAAAAGTGATAAAAATGCCATAGTATAGTATGTCGAAAAAAGGGATAACAAGTCATAGTATAGTATGTCGAAAACAGCCATAGTATAATATGTCGAAAAAAAGTGATAAAAGAGCCATTGTATAGTATGTCGAAAAAAAAGTGATAAAAAAAGCCATAGCATATGTCGAAAAAAAGTGATAAAAAAAGCCATAGTATAGTATGTCGAAAAAGTGAAAAAAAGTCACAGTATAGTATGTCAAAAACAGCCATAGTATAGTATGTCTAAAAAAGTGATAAAAAGTCATAGTATAGTATATCGAAAAAAAGTGATAAAAGAGCCATAGTATAGCATTTCGAAAAAAAGTGATAAAAAAGCCATAGTATAATATGTCGAAAAAAGTGATAAAAAGCCATAGTATAGTATGTCGAAAAAAGCCATAGTATAGTATGTCGAAAAAAGCCATTGTATAGTATGTCGAAAAAAGTGATAAAAAAGCCATAGTATAGTATGTGATAAAAGAGCCATAGTATAGCATGTCGAAAAAAAGTGATAAAAATGCCATAGTATAGTATGTCGAAAAAAGGGATAACAAGTCATAGTATAGTATGTCGAAAACAGCCATAGTATAGTATGTCGAAAAAAAGTGATAAGAGCCATAGTATAGTATGTCGAAAAAAGCCATTGTATAGTATGTCGAAAAAAAAGTGATTAAAAAAAGCCATAGCATATGTCGAAAAAAAGTGATAAAAAAAGCCATAGTATAGTATGTCGAAAAAGTGAAAAAAAGTCACAGTATAGTATGTCAAAAACAGCCATAGTATAGTATGTCTAAAAAAGTGATAAAAAGTCATAGTATATCGAAAAAAAGTGATAAAAGAGCCATAGTATAGCATTTCGAAAAAAAGTGATAAAAAGTCATAGTATAGTAGGTCGAAAAAGAGTGATAAAAAAGCCATAGTATAGTATGTCGAAAAAAGCAATAGTATAGTATGTTGAAAAAAGTGATAAAAGAGCCATAGTATAGCATGTCGAAAAAGAGTGATAAAAACAGCCGTAGTATAGTATGTTGAAAAAAATGATAAAAGAGCCATAGTATAGCATGTCGAAAAAAGCAATAGTATAGTATGTCAAAAAAAAGTGATAAAAAAGCCATAGTATAGTATGTGATAAAAGAGCCATAGTATAGCATGTCGAAAAAAAGTGATAAAAAGTCATAGTATAGTAGGTCGAAAAAGAGTGATAAAAAAAGCCATAGTATAGTATGTCAAAAAAAGCCATAGTATAGTATGTTGAAAAAAGTGATAAAAATGCCATAGTATAGTATGTCGAAAAAAGTAATAGTATAGTATGTCAAAAAAAGTGATAAAAAAAGCCATAGTATAGTATATTATAAAAAAATTATAAAAACGACATAGTATAATATGTCGAAAAAAGCCATAGTGTAGTATGTTGAAAAAAGCCATAGTACAGTATGTGGAAAAATGCCATTGTATAGTATATCGATAAAGTGATAAAAAGTCACAGTATAGTATGTCAAAAACAGCCATAGTATAGTATGTCTAAAAAAGTGATAAAAAGTCATAGTATAGTATATCGAAAAAAAGTGATAAAAGAGCCATAGTATAGCATTTCGAAAAAAAGTGATAAAAAGTCATAGTATAGTAGGTCGAAAAAGAGTGATAAAAAAGCCATTGTATAGTATGTCGAAAAAAAAGTGATAAAAAAAGCCATAGCATATGTCGAAAAAAAGTGATAAAAAAAGCCATAGTATAGTATGTCGAAAAAGTGAAAAAAAGTCACAGTATAGTATGTCAAAAACAGCCATAGTATAGTATGTCTAAAAAAGTGATAAAAAGTCATAGTATAGTATATCGAAAAAAAGTGATAAAAGAGCCATAGTATAGCATTTCGAAAAAAGCCATAGTATAGTTTGTCGAAAAAAGTGATAAAAAAAGTCATAGTATAGTATGTCGAAAAAAGCAATAGTATAGTATGTTGAAAAAAGTGATAAAAGAGCCATAGTATAGTAGGTCGAAAAAGAGTGATAAAAAAAAGCCATAGTATAGTATGACGAAAAAAACCATAGTATAGTATGTCGAAAAAAAGTGCTAAAAAAGCCATAGTATAGTTTGTCGAAAAAAGTGCTAAAAAAGCCATAGTATAGCATGTTGAAAAAAGTGATAAAAAGTCACAGTATAGTATGTCGAAAACAGCCATAGTATAGTATGTCTAAAAAAGTGATAAAAAGTCATAGTATAGTATGTCTTAAAAAAGTGATGAAAAAGCCATAGTATAGTATGTCGAAAAAAGCCATAGTATAGTATGTCGGAAAAAGTGATAAAAAGTCATAGTATAGTATGTCTTAAAAAAGTGATGAAAAAGCCATAGTATAGTATGTCAAAAAAAGCCATAGTATAGTATGTCGATGAAGTGATAAAAAGTCATAGAATAGTAAGTCAAAAACAGCCATAGTATAGTATATTATAAAAAAATTATAAAAACGACATAGTATAATATGTCGAAAAAAGCCATAGTGTAGTATGTCGAAAAAAGCCATAGTACAGTATATGGAAAAATGCCATTGTATAGTATATCGATAAAGTGAAAAAAAGTCACAGTATAGTATGTCAAAAACAGCCATAGTATAGTATGTCGAAAAAAAGTGATAAAAAAGCCATAGCATAGTATGTCGAAAAAAGCCATAGTATAGTTTGTCGAAAAAAGTGATAAAAAAAGTCATAGTATAGTATGTCGAAAAAAAGTGATAAAAAAGCCATAGTATAATATGTCGAAAAAAGCCATAGTATGGCATGTCGAAAAAAAGTGATAAAAAACCATAGCATAATATGTCGAAAAAAAAGTGATAAAAGCCATAGTATAGTATGTCGAAAAAGTGAAAAAAAGTCACAGTATAGTATGTCAAAAACAGCCATAGTATAGTATGTGGAAAAAAGCAATAATACTATATGTCGAAAAAAAGTGATAAAAGAGCCATAGTATAGTATGTCAAAAACAGCCATAGTATAGTATGTCGAAAAAAGTGATAAAAAAGCCATAGTATAATATGTCGAAAAAAGCCATAGTATAGTATGTCGAAAAAAGCCATTGTATAGTATATCGAAAAAAAGTGATAAAAAAGCCATAGTATAGTATGTGATAAAAGAGCCATAGTATAGCATGTCGAAAAAAAAGTGATAAAAAGTCATAGTATAGTATGTCAAAAACAGCCATAGTATAGTATGTCTAAAAAAGTGATAAAAAGTCATAGTATAGTATATCGAAAAAAAGTGATAAAAGAGCATAGTATAGCATTTCGAAAAAAAGTGATAAAAAAGCCATAGTATAATATGTTGAAAAAAGTGATAAAAAGTCATAGTATAGTATGTCTTAAAAAAGTGAAAAAAAGTCACAGTATAGTATGTCAAAAACAGCCATAGTATAGTATGTTGAAAAAAGTGATAAAAAAGCCATAGTATAGTATGTCGAAAAAAAGTGATAAAAATGCCATAGTATAGTATGTCGAAAAAAGGGATAACAAGTCATAGTATAGTATGTCGAAAACAGCCATAGTATAGTATGTCGAAAAAAGCCATTGTATAGTATGTCGAAAAAAAAAGTGATAAAAAAAACCATAGCATATGTCGAAAAAAAGTGATAAAAAGTCATAGTATAGTATATCGAAAAAAAGTGATAAAAGAGCCATAGTATAGCATTTCGAAAAAAAGTGATAAAAAAGCCATAGTATAATATGTTGAAAAAAGTGATAAAAAGTCATAGTATAGTATGTCTTAAAAAAGTGATGAAAAAGCCATAGTATAGTATGTCGAAAAAAGCCATAGTATAGCATGTCGAAAAAGTGAAAAAAAGTCACAGTATAGTATGTTAAAAAAGCCATAGTATAATATGTCGAAAAAAGTGATAAAAAGCCATAGTATAGTATGTCGAAAAAAGCCATAGTATAGTATGTCGAAAAAAGCCATTGTATAGTATGTCGAAAAAAGTGATAAAAAAGCCATAGTATAGTATGTGATAAAAGAGCCATAGTATAGCATGTCGAAAAAAAGTGATAAAAATGCCATAGTATAGTATGTCGAAAAAAGGGATAACAAGTCATAGTATAGTATGTCGAAAACAGCCATAGTATAGTATGTCGAAAAAAAGTGATAAAAGAGCCATAGTATAGTATGTCGAAAAAAGCCATTGTATAGTATGTCGAAAAAAAAGTGATAAAAAAAGCCATAGCATATGTCGAAAAAAAGTGATAAAAAAAGCCATAGTATAGTATGTCGAAAAAGTGAAAAAAAGTCACAGTATAGTATGTCAAAAACAGCCATAGTATAGTATGTCTAAAAAAGTGATAAAAAGTCATAGTATAGTATATCGAAAAAAAGTGATAAAAAGTCATAGTATAGCATTTCGAAAAAAAGTGATAAAAAAGCCATAGTATAATATGTCGAAAAAAGTGATAAAAAGTCATAGTATAGTATGTCTTAAAAAAGTGATGAAAAAGCCATAGTATAGTATGTCGAAAAAAGCCATAGTATAGCATGTCGAAAAAGTGAAAAAAAGTCACAGTATAGTATGTCAAAAACAGCCATAGTATAGTATGTCGAAAAAAGCCATAGTATAGTATGTCGAAAAAAGCCATTGTATAGTATGTCGAAAAAAGTGATAAAAAAGCCATAGTATAGTATGTGATAAAAGAGCCATAGTATAGCATGTCGAAAAAAAGTGATAAAAATGCCATAGTATAGTATGTCGAAAAAAGGGATAACAAGTCATAGTATAGTATGTCGAAAACAGCCATAGTATAGTATGTCGAAAAAAAGTGATAAAAGAGCCATAGTATAGTATGTCGAAAAAAGCCATTGTATAGTATGTCGAAAAAAAAGTGATAAAAAAAGCCATAGCATATGTCGAAAAAAAGTGATAAAAAAAGCCATAGTATAGTATGTCGAAAAAGTGAAAAAAAGTCACAGTATAGTATGTCAAAAACAGCCATAGTATAGTATGTCTAAAAAAGTGATAAAAAGTCATAGTATAGTATATCGAAAAAAAGTGATAAAAAGTCATAGTATAGCATTTCGAAAAAAAGTGATAAAAGAGCCATAGTATAATATGTCGAAAAAAGTGATAAAAAGTCATAGTATAGTATGTCTTAAAAAAGTGATGAAAAAGCCATAGTATAGTATGTCGAAAAAAGCCATAGTATAGCATGTCGAAAAAGTGAAAAAAAGTCACAGTATAGTATGTCAAAAACAGCCATAGTATAGTATGTCGAAAAAAGGTGATAAAAGAGCCATAGTATAGTATGTCAAAAAAAGCCATAGTATAGTATGTCGATAAAGTGATAAAAAGTCATAGAATAGTAAGTCAAAAACAGCCATAGTATAGTATATTATAAAAAAATTATAAAAACGACATAGTATAGTATGTCGAAAAAAGCCATAGTATAGCATGTCGATAAAGTGAAAAAAAGTCACAGTATAGTATGTCAAAAACAGCCATAGTATAGTATGTCGAAAAAAAGTGATAAAAAAGCCATAGCATAGTATGTCGAAAAAAGCCATAGTATAGTTTGTCGAAAAAAGTGATAAAAAAAGTCTTAGTATAGTATGTCGAAAAAAAGTGATAAAAAAGCCATAGTATAATATGTCGAAAAAAGCCATAGTATGGCATGTCGAAAAAAAGTGATAAAAAACCATAGCATAATATGTCGAAAAAAAAGTGATAAAAGCCATAGTATAGTATGTCGAAAAAGTGAAAAAAAGTCACAGTATAGTATGTCAAAAACAGCCATAGTATAGTATGTGGAAAAAAGCAATAATACTATATGTCGAAAAAAAGTGATAAAAGAGCCATAGTATAGTATGTCAAAAACAGCCATAGTATAGTATGTCGAAAAAAGTGATAAAAAAGCCATAGTATAATATGTCGAAAAAAGCCATAGTATAGTATGTCGAAAAAAGCCATTGTATAGTATATCGAAAAAAAGTGATAAAAAAGCCATAGTATAGTATGTGATAAAAGAGCCATAGTATAGCATGTCGAAAAAAAAGTGATAAAAAGTCATAGTATAGTATGTCGAAAAAGAGTGATAAAAAAGCCATAGAATAGGATGTCGAAAAAAGCCATAGTATAGTATGTCAAAAAAAGTGATAAAAAGCCATAGTACAGTATGTCGAAAAAAGTGATAAAAAAGGCATAGTATAGTATGTCTTAAAAAAGTGATGAAAAAGCCATAGTATAGTATGTCGAAAAAAGCCATAGTATAGTATGTCGGAAAAAGTGATAAAAAGTCATAGTATAGTAGGTCGAAAAAGAGTGATAAAAAAGCCATAGTATAGTATGTGGAAAAAAGCAATAATACAGTATGTCGAAAAAAAGTGATAAAAAGCCATAGTATAGTATGTCGAAAAAAGCCATAGTATAGTATGTCGAAAAAAGCAATAGTATAGTATGTTGAAAAAAGTGATAAGAGCCATAGTATGGCATGTCGAAAAAGAGTGATAAAAACAGCCGTAGTATAGTATGTTGAAAAAAATGATAAAAGAGCCATAGTATAGCATGTCGAAAAAAGCAATAGTATAGTATGTCGAAAAAAAGTGATAAAAAAGCCATAGTATAGTATGTGATAAAAGAGCCATAGTATAGCATGTCGAAAAAAAGTGATAAAAAGTCATAGTACAGTAGGTCGAAAAAGAGTGATAAAAAAAGCCATAGTATAGTATGTCAAAAAAAGCCATAGTATAGTATGTTGAAAAAAGTGATAAAAATGCCATAGTATAGTATGTCGAAAAAAGTAATAGTATAGTATGTCAAAAAAAGTGATAAAAAAAAGCCATAGTATAGTATATTATAAAAAAATTATAAAAACGACATAGTATAATATGTCGAAAAAAGCCATAGTGTAGTATGTTGAAAAAAGCCATAGTACAGTATGTGGAAAAATGCCATTGTATAGTATATCGATAAAGTGATAAAAAGTCACAGTATAGGATGTCAAAAACAGCCATAGTATAGTATGTCTAAAAAAGTGATAAAAAGTCATAGTATAGTATATCGAAAAAAAGTGATAAAAGAGCCATAGTATAGCATTTCGAAAAAAAGTGATAAAAAGTCATAGTATAGTAGGTCGAAAAAGAGTGATAAAAAAGCCATTGTATAGTATGTCGAAAAAAAAGTGATAAAAAAAGCCATAGCATATGTCGAAAAAAAGTGATAAAAAAAGCCATAGTATAGTATGTCGAAAAAGTGAAAAAAAGTCACAGTATAGTATGTCAAAAACAGCCATAGTATAGTAGGTCGAAAAAGAGTGATAAAAAAGCCATTGTATAGTATGTCGAAAAAAAAGTGATAAGAAAAGCCATAGCATATGTCGAAAAAAAGTGATAAAAAAAGCCATAGTATAGTATGTCGAAAAAGTGAAAAAAAGTCACAGTATAGTATGTCAAAAACAGCCATAGTATAGTATGTCTAAAAAAGTGATAAAAAGTCATAGTATAGTATATCGAAAAAAAGTGATAAAAGAGCCATAGTATAGCATTTCGAAAAAAGCCATAGTATAGTTTGTCGAAAAAAGTGATAAAAAAAGTCATAGTATAGTATGTCGAAAAAAGCAATAGTATAGTATGTTGAAAAAAGTGATAAAAGAGCCATAGTATAGTAGGTCGAAAAAGAGTGATAAAAAAAGCTATAGTATAGTATGTCAAAAAAAGCCATAGTGTAGTATGTCGAAAAAGAGTGATAAAAAAGCCATAGAATAGGATGTCGAAAAAAGCCATAGTATAGTATGTCGGAAAAAGTGATAATAAAGCCATAGTATAGTATGTCGGAAAAAGTGATAAAAAAGCCATAGTATAGTATGTCGAAAAAAGTGATAAAAAAGCCATAGTATAGTATGTCGAAAAAAGTGATAAAAAAGCCATAGTATAGCATTTCGAAAAAAAGTGATAAAAAGTCATAGTATAGTATGTCGAAAAAGAGTGATAAAAAAGCCATAGAATAGGATGTCGAAAAAAGCCATAGTATAGTATGTCAAAAAAAGTGATAAAAAGCCATAGTACAGTATGTCGAAAAAAGTGGTAAAAAAGGCATAGTATAGTATGTCGAAAAAAGCCATAGTATAGCATGTCGGAAAAAGTGATAAAAAGTCATAGTATAGTAGGACGAAAAAGAGTGATAAAAAAGCCATAGTATAGTATGTGGAAAAAAGCAATAATACAGTATGTCGAAAAAAAGTGATAAAAGAACCATAGTATAGTATGTCAAAAACAGCCATAGTATAGTATGTCGAAAAAAGTGATAAAAAAGCCATAGTATAGTATGTCGAAAAAAGTGATAAAAAAGCCATAGTATAATATGTCGAAAAAAAGTGATAAAAAGCCATAGTATAGTATGTCGAAAAAAGCCATTGTATAGTATGTCGAAAAAAGTGATAAAAAAGCCATAGTATAGTATGTGATAAAAGAGCCATAGTATAGTATGTCGAAAAAAGGGATAACAAGTCATAGTATAGTATGTCGAAAACAGCCATAGTATAGTATGTCGAAAAAAAGTGATAAAAGAGCCATAGTATAGTATGTCGAAAAAAGCCATTGTATAGTATGTCGAAAAAAAAGTGATTAAAAAAAGCCATAGTATAGTATGTCGAAAAAGTGAAAAAAAGTCACAGTATAGTATGTCAAAAACAGCCATAGTATAGTATGTCTAAAAAAGTGATAAAAAGTCATAGTATAGTATATCGAAAAAAAGTGATAAAAGAGCCATAGTATAGCATTTCGAAAAAAAGTGATAAAAAGTCATAGTATAGTAGGTCGAAAAAGAGTGATAAAAAAAGCTATAGTATAGTATGTCAAAAAAAGCCATAGTGTAGTATGTCGAAAAAGAGTGATAAAAAAGCCATAGAATAGGATGTCGAAAAAAGCCATAGTATAGTATGTCGGAAAAAGTGATAATAAAGCCATAGTATAGTATGTCGGAAAAAGTGATAAAAAAGCCATAGTATAGTATGTGATAAAAGAGCCATAGTATAGCATGTCGAAAAAAAGTGATAAAAAGTCATAGTATAGTAGGTCGAAAAAGAGTGATAAAAAAAGCTATAGTATAATATGTAAAAAAAAGCCAGTGTAGTATGTCGAAAAAGAGTGATAAAAAAGCCATAGAATAGGATGTCGAAAAAAGCCATAGTATAGTATGTCTAAAAGAGTGATAAAAAGCCATAGTACAGTATGTTGAAAAAAGTGATAAAAAAGCCATAGTATAGTATGTCTTAAAAAAGTGATGAAAAAGCCATAGTACAGTATGTCGAAAAAAGTGATAAAAAAGCCATAGTATAATATGTCGAAAAAAGCCATAGTATGACATGTCGAAAAAAAGTGATAAAAAGCCATAGTATAATATGTCGAAAAAAGCCATTGTATAGTATATCGAAAAAAGTGATAAAAAAGCCATAGTATAGGTTGTCGAAAAAAGTGATAAAAAAGCCATAGTATAGCATGTCGAAAAAAGTGATAAAAAGTCACAGTATAGTATGTCGAAAAAAAGCAATAGTATAGTATGTTGAAAAAAAGTGATAAAAAGTCATGGTATAGTAGGTCGAAAAAGTGTGATTAAAAAAGCCATAGTATAGTATGTCGAAAAAAGCCATAGTGTAGTATGTCAAAAAAAGTGATAAAAAAGCCATAGTATAGTATGTGATAAAAGAGCCATAGTATAGCATGTCGAAAAAAAGTGATAAAAAGTCATAGTATAGTAGGTTGAAAAAGAGTGATAAAAAAAGCCATAGTATAGTATGTCAAAAAAAGCCATAGTATAGCATGTTGAAAAACGCCATTGTATAGTATGTCGATAAAGTGATAAAAAGTCATAGAATAGTAAGTCAAAAACAGCCATAGTATAGTATGTCGGAAAAAGTGATAAAAAAGCCATAGTATAGTATGTCGAAAAAAGCCATAGTATAGTATGTCGAAAAAAGCCATAGTATAGTATGTCGGAAAAAGTGATAAAAAGTCATGGTATAGTAGGTCAAAAAAGTGTGATAAAAAAAGCCATAGTGTAGTATGTCGAAAAAAGTGATAAAAAAGGCATAGTATAATATGTCGAAAAAAGCCATAGTATAGTATATCGAAAAAAGCCATTGTATGGTATATCGAAAAAAGTGATAAAAAAGCCATAGTATAGTATGTGATAAAAGAGCCATAGTATAGCATGTCAAAAAAAAGTGATAAAAAGTCATAGTATAGTAGGTCGAAAAAAGCCATAGTATAGTTTGTCGAAAAAAGTGATAAAAAAGCCATAGTATAGCATGTCGAAAAAAGTGATAAAAAGTCACAGTATAGTATGTCGAAAAAAAGCAATAGTATAGTATGTCGAAAAAAAGTTATGGTATAGTAGGTCGAAAAAGAGTGATTAAAAAAGCCATAGTGTAGTATGTCAAAAAAAGTGATAAAAAAGCCATAGTATAGTATGTGATAAAAGAGCCATAGTATAGCATGTCAAAAAAAACTGATAAAAAGTCATAGTATAGTAGGTCGAAAAAGAGTGATAAAAAAAGCCATAATATAGTATGTCGAAAAAAGCAATAATACAGTATGTCGAAAAAAAGTGATAAAAGAGCCATAGTATAGTATGTCAAAAAAAGCCATAGTATAGTATATCGAAAAAAGGGATAACAAGTCATAGTATAGTATGTCGAAAACAGCCATAGTATAGTGTGTCGAAAAAAAGTGATAAGAGCCATAGTATAGTATGTCGAAAAAAGCCATTGTATAGTATGTCGAAAAAAAAGTGATAAAAAAAGCCATAGCATAATATGTCGAAAAAAAGTGATAAAAAAAGCCATAGTATAGTATGTCGAAAAAAGTGATAAAAAAGCCATAGTATAGTATGTCGGAAAGAGTGATAAAAAAGCCATAGTATAGTATGTCGGAAATAGTGATAAAAAAGCCATAGTATAGTATGACGAAAAAAACCATAGTATAGTATGTCGAAAAAAGTGATAAAAAAGCCATAGTATAGTATGTCGAAAAAAGCCATAGTATGTCGGAAAAAGTGATAAAAAAGCCATAGTATAGTATGTGATAAAAGAGCCATAGTATAGCATGTCAAAAAAGCAATAATACAGTATGTCGAAAAAAAGTGATAAAAGAGCCATAGTATGTATGTCAAAAAAAGCCATAGTATAGCATGTTGAAAAACGCCATTGTATAGTATGTCGATAAAGTGATAAAAAGTCATAGAATAGTAAGTCAAAAACAGCCATAGTATAGTATGTCGAAAAAAGGGATAACAAGCCATAGTATAGTATGTCGAAAAAAGTGATAAAAAAGGCATAGTATAATATGTCGAAAAAAGCCATAGTATAGTATATCGAAAAAAGCCATTGTATGGTATATCGAAAAAAGTGATAAAAAAGCCATAGTATAGTATGTGATAAAAGAGCCATAGTATAGCATGTCAAAAAAAAGTGATAAAAAGTCATAGTATAGTAGGTCGAAAAAAGCCATAGTATAGTTTGTCGAAAAAAAGTGATAAAAAGTCATGGTATAGTAGGTCAAAAAAGAGTGATAAAAAAAGCCATAGTGTAGTATGTTGAAAAAAATCCATAGTATAGTATGACGAAAAAAACCATAGTATAGTATGTCGAAAAAAAGTGATAAAAAGTCATGGTATAGTAGGTCAAAAAAGAGTGATAAAAAAAGCCATAGTATAGTATGTCGAAAACAGCCATAGTATAGTATGTCAAAAAAAGCCATAGTATAGTATGTTGAAAAACGCCATTGTATAGTATGTCGATAAAGTGATAAAAAGTCATACAATTGTAAGTCAAAAACAGCCATAGTATAGTAAGTCGAAAAAAAGTGATAAAAATGCCATAGTATAGTATGTCGAAAAAAGGGATAACAAGTCATAGTATAGTATGTCGAAAACAGCCATAGTATAGTATGTCGAAAAAAAAGTGATAAAAAAAGCCATAGTATAGTATGTCGAAAAAAAGTGATAAAAAAGTCATAGTATAGTAGGTCGAAAAAAGCCATAGTATAGTATGTTGAAGAAAGTGATAAAAAAAGCCATAGTATATTATGTCGAAAAAAGTGATAAAAGCCATAGTATAGTATGTTGAAAAAACTAATAAAAAGCCATAGTATGGTATGTGGAAAAAAGTGAAAAAAAAGCCATTGTATAGTTTTCTGAAAAAAAGTGATAAAAAAAGCCGTAGTATGTCGAAAAAAGCCACCCCAATACCACACCAGTAGCTTTTAGGAAAACTAAAATATACTCTCAGTGCCGATATAAGCTGAGAGTATGCTTTAAAGTGGCTACAACTTACCTTTCCTGGTTCTGAATACGAGCCAGGAGCTGATTTGTCTGTGGGGGGACAAACATGGAGGACAGGCTAAGCGCAGGAGCAACAGCAGAGACAGGCGGACACCAGCTGAGCCAAATAGTGGACTATGTTGCCCTAAAGAAGAGCTCAGCAGGGCAAGAATTTCTTCTGCAGATGGAGACTCACCTCTAGTCGTCCGACTGAGGTGATCATTTAAGTACAACTGACTAGCTGTAGTAATAGAATTCTTGACTTTTGGGACTTCTCTTGCTAGATTAAACAACCACATGGCAGTTGCTTGCAGGCTACACCATCAACACACACTACTAGTTTCACCTTCTGTTTGTGTTGTAATCGCCCAGCTTTGTTCCTGCTGCAATGTCCAAGTATCAGTTTTAGGCCCTTCAACACACTGACAGCAAAAATACACAACAACCAAGAGGTTCACACTCCTCATTAACAGTTACTCACAACTTTTGCTGCTCATTGATTCGGGACTGGAGTACATTGATCTGGAAGTCAAGCCACATTCATTTTAGATAGGTGCCCTCTGGACAGCCTTGCATAATACATACCTGTTCAGCTTTCATATTCTGTGCCTTTTTCAGGGCTCTAGGCTATGTACCAACAATTTGCAGTGTTTGTCATTATCATTTTATCCCATGTTCTAAATTAACATAGTATATAAAATCAGGTTAAGTAGTAAATATATTGTAGGTAGTCTGTGGCTTTAGAGCCACGTCATAGGATTTTTTTTAATAAACACATAATTACAACCTAGAATTTGAAAAGAAGAGTTATATCCCTCTCATGTCAGTGTGTTAAATATGTAGATGGTGCCAGCAGCCCATTAGTTTAGCTTACAGGAAATGGGGGGGAAACAGCTAGCCTAGCTATAAACAAAAGTAATCAAATCTACCAACCAGCACCTTTAAAAGCTCACTAGTTAGTAGTTAACATGTTATATTTTGTTGGACAGAGCCAAGCTAGCTGTTTCCAGTTTTTACTGCTTTGCACCCGACTCATAAAAAAAAGCAAATAAGCTTAGTTCGCAAAATGTCAAAGTAATTCTTTATAAATGTCGTTACTTTTTTTTTTTTTTAACCAGATTGATTTCATTGAGGTAATAATGTCAGTACATTGAGGCAAAGTACTTACGTCATATTTCTGTCTCTTCAGTTTCTCAGTGAGGTCAAACTTCTCAGCCTCCAGCGTCATCAGCCACTGCCACAACTCATTGGACTTCTCCCTTTAGAGCAAAAACCAGGAGTATTTCAGAAACAGAAAACTAAAAGGCCATAAAAAAACTGTAAAACTCAAAAAATTATACGGAGAATGGTAAGTAGATGGGAGTTTATCAACAAACAAATCTCCTGCATCAGGCCGTAGATGTGGCTATAAGCCTGTCTACAGCACTGTGAACAGCGACTGCTAGTAAAAACATAATATCCTTACTTCACTTTGTCCTCAGTGAGATGGTCGATGTTGAGAGGCTTCCTTCTGTCAGCCAGGATCTTCTTTTTCTTCTCTCTCTCCGTCTGCTTCTTCGCTCCCTTCTTTCCTTCTTGCTGGATAATCCAAGTGGAAGTGTTGAAAGAATACAAGAAAGAAAATATCAAAGAGGCCAAAAAGTCTGTCCTATTATAACAGTCTTTGTCTTCTGTCATTTATCTCAGCGATGGTTGTTTACATGTCATTAACTCTGAGAAACACAGTTTTCCTGTGTATCAGTGTGTGATGACTGACCCTCTGTTGGACACCACCATACTGCTGAGTGATGTTTGTCAGAGCCTTCTTCTTCTTGGCGTCATCATCCTGCTTCTTACGTGCCTCCTCCAGCTCCTTCCTCTCCTTTTCTTCCTGTTGTACAGATTGCACATGATGGTTACAGGAGGAAGAAACACATACACACGTGACGATAAACCAAAATAGTGACGCTAAAGTTGAAGGTAAACTAAACAATGAGCTAAAATGTGCTATTAAGATCAGTAGAGCTGATGGGAGATGCAGTTGGTTGATAATTCTCTGTACGTAGGTACATTACTATGAGTGACTCCACTCAAATTACATCATTTGATCCATTGTTATTATAAAAATGTTGATTATAGCAGCTTTAAAGAAAAGCATGCTGAATTATTTGCCACAGACGACATGAAGAAATTAGTCCCACAAAGGCTAAGACTTCAAGCTGATCAAAATCTATGTCATCTGAGCTGCCAATTGTGCAATATGACATCAGTAAACTGCACCAAGTACACTCATACTGTAAAGCACCATGGGCCAGTATTTATATATATCAAAGCAGAAATGGCAAAGATAGAGAAAAGAACAAGGAAAGAGTATTGGCTCTCTGTTGTTTAAGAATTTATATTCCTCAGGGAAGATTCCACAGCAGGATACACACATGCCTGACATCTTAATTGCATTAAGGAAGCAAGGTGAAACTATAGAGTCAGTCAATTATTTGTTACAGGAAATTCTTTAATTATTATATGTGGGGTCATGTCCTGAAACAGATGTGATGAGCAGACTCACAACAACACGAGCCTGCCTCTCCTTCTCTTGCTCAGAACGGATCCTCAGCTGTTCAGCCCTCTCAGTGCGACGCTTCTCCTGCGCACACACACACACACACACACACACACACACACACACACATCTAATTGTTTGCTGGGTGGTGTAACACTCCTGATCTGGCACGCTTTCCTCAAAGACTTACGATCCTGTTAACGAGAGCAATGAGCTCCTCCTCGTCCTTCTTCCTCTGAATGAAGTGGGCCTCGATCAGAGATGTCAGCTCGGTCAGATCCTTCTCCTGACGCTTCCTGTGGATGTCCTGCAGTTAAAGACACACATTGTTTGTATTAACATACTTATGAGGACCTTCAGTGGCTGCATTTTCAGTCAGCACAATATTGACCCTGAACTACTGTTGCACACGTCTAGATTCTCGACAATCTCAAACATCCAGCGTACAGACAAAACGCAAACACCTGCACAGACAAATTATTACAAGTAATTGTGTTTATATTTATATTTTTCACTTACATCAAAGTCAACTTTTTCCCCATCGGGTATCTTCGGCACAGCTATAGCTGGAACAAATGCCCTAAAATAACATATCTGGTTTAGAATAAGAACTTTAAATGACCAGTTAACCACTAGGTGGTTGATGTATACAGATTAAAAATTACATGATAAAATACTTACTTTGGTTTGGGTTTGGAGTCATCTATAATAAAAGGATAATCAGTTACAATCAAACTCGTTTATATTTTTAAGTTATAAAAAGTTATAATAATAAGTAGAGCTGGGCAATATATCGATATTACATTGATATCGTGATACGAGACTAGATATCGTCTTAGATTTTGGATATCGTAATATGGCATAAGTGTTGTATTATCCTGGTTTTAAAGGCTGCATTACAGTAAAGTGATGTCATTTTCTGAACTTACCAGACTGTTCTAACTGTTCTTTTTTTTTTATTTATTTTTTTCCTTTTATAACTATTATTTGTCTTTACCCACGTACTCATTATAGCCACATTACTGATGATTATTTATCACAAATCTCATTGTTTAAATATTTTGTGAAAGCACCAATAGTCAACACTACAATATCGTTGCGGTATCGATAGAGGTATTTGGTCAAAAATATCGTGAGATTTGATTTTCTCCATATCGCCCAGCCCTAATAATAAGTTATTTGTTTTATATGTTTAGTTTTTCAGACTAAAATATGAATCTTAACAGGATCAATATATTTGTAGTTTAAAATTCACAACTGATATGTCAAACAGTTTGATCTTCAGTACATAAAATGACAGTGTTCACGCACTCAACACACACTCAACAAACAAAAGTACTAGAACAAGAAATCTTGCTAAATTCTGTTCATACCACTAAGTCAATAATCCCTTTTGTTACAAAAAAATGTATGAACTGTCTGAATCCTGTATTGTACAGTGCTGTTATCTAGATATCCGGACAAAGGGACATGTTAGTGCATCAGCTGGCAGAGATATGTTTAATTTATTATTTGGAAATACTATATCACTCAGGTAAGATAGTATGTACTTTATATATTTTAACATGAAAAACTTTGCCTGTCTGAAGGAGAAATAGAAAGTCAAAACAGTTTCTGTATGCCTCGTCATACTGGATTGTTGCAAGTAATCGAGGGGTTCAAGCCATAAAAGCTTAGCTTTACTTTCAGACAATGGAGGACATCTTTTGTAAAAGTGTGTTATAAGAATAAATATTGAGGTGTAAAGGAAAATATTACACCACATTTGAATTCATCCGTAACAGGGAATTGAAAGGATTGAAAGTTACTATTACTATTTCCCACATATATCTCAGAACTAAGGTCTTCTTGCCCCAGCTAAATGGCTGTTAAACATGCCGGGATGCACAAACCACAATGATATAGTGTTATTTAGTCACACCATGCATGCAAGTTTAAACAGAGACACTTTGCTTCACCTTCTTCTGCAGGCTCTTTGTGAAAGTAAGGTAACCAGGCAGTTGATTAGTGGCAGTGATCGTAATCAATGCAAGAAACAGAGAATAGCTAATCAGTAAATGTTCATGACATGGCTTAGTCACAATGAGTTACCTAATGATTCAGCCAAAATACACTGAAGTCAAAGAACATAAGAGATGTCTTAGTTTAAAACAAAATTGGCTTGACTCATCTTTGTATACAATATATTTGTTGACGCTGGACCATCGAACACTTAAGCTATTGAAAAATGGATATTGTATATATTATATTAGAATAGAACATACAAGTAGAAAAAGGTATTTACCTTCTGTCATTGGAGGTTCTAAGGTGGAGTGAAGTAATGAAAATATAATTAGATGTGTCACATTGTCAAACAATGTTTACAATTGTGCGGGGAAATGCTGAAACATTTATATGAACCTTTTTTTGCACTCATAAAATAAGCAAGACATGCGCAGTACATATGATTTGATAAAAAAAAAAAAAGTCTTAATTTGCACATCATTAACTGAAATGTTTCAGATGTTAAAACTCTAAAATGTCAATATTCTGTCAGTAAATGCATGAAAACAGCTACGATCTCAACAATAATCAGTGCTCAGTTTTACTTGCCCGCAAACAATTTTTTTGTCTGAGTAGATGTCATAATTTTTACAAATTCATTTTGGAATGAATTCATCAAATACTAACTCAGCAAGCGGCTCCTTGGCTGCTGAACATATCAGTGAATAGCGAACAAAAAAAGCTAATATTGAAATAGGTAAATTAATAGTGCAGAAGTAAATGAGGTGAAAAGAAATTCTACTGCAATGCGCAGGTGGAAGGCAAAGGAGTTTATACCGAGTCGGTGTGTTGATATAAAATATGTATATATGTAATATTTATGATGGCACAAGCCATGCTATGAGCAGTACTGATTACTACGCAATCAACTATTATAATATCAAGTGAGACATTCAATCCTAGCTTTTTTTCTATGTAAATACATTATGCTCTGTAAAAACAGGGATGGAATTATAATGGCGCATAATATTTAAAGAGGAGAATTACCTTCTACTTCAGGTGCAGGTTTTTCCACTTCAACCTCAACTTTGACATCCATATCTATGTAACAAGAATGATTGAAGGCAGATTTTGTTTTTGTTGGGCAAAACACATGACAGGAATAAAGAAGACACGGTACCACACACACAGTACACTACAATGGCATGCCAAAAGTGTGAAAGTAAAGAAAAAATATATATTTACGGACAATAATAAGTCATACAAACCTTCTTTCAGCATCTCCATGACTGAGTGAACAAGATTAGTGGATCAATGAGCCTGAGGTAAACAGCTTGAGGATGGGATTTGGTCAAACTCTGAGCACTGTGATATTATCTCTTGGGATGAACTGAAACCAATGCTGATCGCTGACATTCTGACCAAAGCTAAAGCGATCTTGGTTCACAGCCAGAGCCTGTGAACCGTTTGTAACGTGTCAGAAATCAAAGCAAAAATCTAAACACATAACAGGAACAAACATAATTTGGGTTTCCTTTGTCATTTCAATCATGTTTTATCACCATTACTAATCAGTGGTGTAAGAAGTACTCTGATCCTTTACTTAAGTAAAAGTACCAATACTGTACATCAGTAGTCAAAGTCAAAATCCTACTTAATTAAAGTCCAGAAGTATTATCAGCTAAATGCCCCACGATAAATCTGAGGGGTTGGGAGATGATTAATGGAAAACAAAACAAAAGGTCTGCTACACAAATTGAAATTTGTATTGATTTTTTGGACTGTAATATTTGCTTTTTGTGCAAAATACAACTGGGCACAATAAATGTAAAAGAAACAATATAAATAAACAATATGTACAATATTAATGTTTAACAATAATAAAAGAAGGTTGTATGGTTTAGTGCAGGAAATCTCTCTTTTGTGGAGCTGCTAGCAACTCATAGACAAACAACCAATGTGACCCTGTCATCTTTAAAAGGAATAGTTTGGCATTTTGGGAAATTCACTTATTCTCTTGTCAAGAGTTAGATGAGAAGATGGATACCACTTTTGGATTGTTAGAAACTAAAGCTGTCAAATATACTGTAGCTATATTTCCCTCTGAAATGTAGTGAAGTAAAAGTATAAACATTAAAATGGAAATACTCAATCTAATTTAAGTGAATAGTCACTTTTCAACACTGATGCTCAATATAGGTTTTTTATGGAATATCACAATGCTTTTGACCAAATACTGGCATGCATTATAATATGAAAAAAAAAAATGAAACGCAATATATGTATTCTAATCATATATACAATTTGATCAGAGTGAGTCAAATGAGGACTTTGCAGCCACTTTAGAAAACCTTTCATGCAACTTTTGTCAGTACAGAATTTTTTTTTTATATATATATATATATATATATATATATATATATATATATATATATATATATATATATATATATATATATATAACATTCAACATTGCAGTGCTAAAAATTGAATGGCGATAATTAGACAGAACAGTGTTGGCAAATAAAGTGTTAAAATTCTCTCACTCACACACACACACACACACACACACACACACACCCCCGGAAAACCTGTCCACCTCCATCAAAAATCTAACCACAGAAACCAACTTTGTTTGGTCACCACTTCTTAACTCCTTGTAGTCCTGACCCTGTGTACACACTTACCCAACCAAACCTCACTTCATGTACACCACCACAACATATCTTACAGTTAACTCGATAAACTTAGCCTCCCACACCTTCACTGTCCTGTCTTAATGTCTGTACATGCTGATTGTTTTACTCTTATTATATTGTACCAATAAGAAAAAGAAAACAGACTACCACTGACAGGAGCAGGCAGACACACCGGAAACACACATATTACGATACACACATGAAGCCATGCAGGAGCCCTTACCTTCCTCTTGCTGGGTTTCTTCCTCTGTGCAGACATAATAAGGTCAGCTACGTCAAGCAACAGAAGCTTAAAAGTGACATTTTGCGTTCAAAAACACAGTGAAGGCTCTCAAACCCATACTTGCCTTCCTCACTGAAAAAAAAGAAGTGAAAATGTGAACTTTTGGATCAATCGGTCGAAATCACCTCAGGTCTGTCTGTCTGTTGATTTAACTTAAAAGACGGTGCTAAAATATAATAAGGGTACTCACAACTTCTCCTTGACTACTACTTCTTCTTGAGACATCTCGGATTCCAATTACCTGCCTCAAAGAGGAAAGCAGACAATGTATCAACACATCATGAATCACCATTTTGGTTCACCACACAGACGATAAGATGCGTTTTAAATGGATTTCCTTGTTTTGAGATAATAAAGGAGTTTTAATGCAGCGGTCGAACACACACACACACACACACACACGGCTTAATTCTCTTGGGCTCAATATAATAAGGGCTGGTTATATATGTTTTTCTTGCTCTGATTTGTGTTGTCTTCTTGATATTTTCGTCTTTGTCTTAGCGACTCTTAACGCTTTTACAAGCCCTTGAGATTTCTTTCGGACAGATGGTTTGTATCGCTCTTCTTTTCTACTCCTTTCAATGCTTTTGTCATTTGTACAAACAACTAAACCAAAACCTACTACAAAAAAAGTAGAAAAGAAACCTTGGCTACATGCTGAGAGATTGGAGCAATTGTAGAATTTGAAATGATTCCACCATGGGCACTGAAAGCAGAGGCGCAGGGCTTTAAACAGCTCCAGGCCTAAATCCTCAGCCATTTCCTCTTGGCAATGATCAAGGCTGCAGGCAGCCGACTGGAGTCTGAATAGCACTGAAACTACCAGCACGAGTCCTTCACAGACATCTGAAGCTACGCATATCATATTGGCTCAGATATGTACACTCAAACAATTTTCCAGGTGCTTAGAAGGCTTTGAAGTGGTACGCTGCGAGAAATGTCCATCAAAACAAGTGTGATTTTATATGATATTCATGTCGTCAATGCTTATTATACTTTCAAAAGCGAAACGATTTGATCTGATTGCAGTTTCAAAACCCGTATCTCTCTAAAAGGCCATGCCATCAATTTTACACATGAAGATCAGTTTACTTGTCTTACTGTCAAGTCCTACTCAACCTTTGAAAACAATTGTAAAATGTCCTCTGTGGCTCTGGAGGGGCTTTCTAAAGTCGGGAAAAAAAGAACCCTGATGATGTCTAATAAAAGAACCTAGTGACTTGCATTATGGGAAATGCAGGAACCATCATTTTTTGGAGCTTGATCCATACTCTAGACTAAAAGTCAGGATATCTGCTCTGTTTTGGACCAGTCTCAATATTGTGGGAAATTGGCAGGAAGTCCCTGTTCCTACCTAAGAAATAGTCCAGCGTATAAACCCTGTAAAACCATCCCTTGTCATTTTAAAATTTTGATTTGTTAAGATTAAACAAACAAGATATAACATGTTATTTAGTGTGCTTTAGAGTTGCTGGTAGGCGGGTTTTTATTAACTTCGGACAGAGCCTTGCTAGCTGTTTCTGCCTGTTGTGAGTCTTTTTGCTAAGCTAACCACGTATTCCTGATTATACCTTCATATTCTGACAGACAGACACAAGAGTGGCATTCATCTTCTCATCAATCTCTGCGCAAGAAAGCGAATAAGCAAATTTCCCAAAGTGTCAAACTATTCCTTTAATCTGCTCCTCTCAAGTAGGTTCATATGCATTTCATACAGAATCTTTCCCATTATAACTCCTGATCTTCATTTTCTTTTTAAAAGTAGCCTCCTTAACTTTAAAAGGCAACAACATTAGGGTGTTTGCAATCAAGGTTAAAGTTACAGAAATGGATTTAATAAGGCTTTGGTATCCCCTATAAATAAATACATCATATCAATTACATGCTAGAACAACACTTGGACCCCGTTTTTTTCCATGAGCTTATAAATCACAAGATCGTAAAAACCGGTGTCACTCGGCTGAACAGTGGGGGAGAGCGTGGGTCTATTTTTAAGAATAATAAAGTGTGCTTTTGAACAGGTGTGGAGCTACTCCTCCAGACAATGGGTTTGGCTCACCTCACCGTACTCACAGTAAATCAATGAGCTGGGACCCATATTCAGATGGGCTATTTTTGTCGTCAGCTGCTGGTCAGGGAACATTTTTATAACAATGAATAGGTCTCAGGAGTCTGTCTTCTTGCTTTTTAAACATTCCTACTCATTAAAACAAGATTCCAGATTTTTTTTTTTTTTTATACAATATACATGTTGAATGGGTGATGTTGGGACAAAGAAAACATCCCAGTTCCAACTCCCCCCCCCCCCCCCCAAGTCATTTCAATCTCTGCATGATATATATTTACACTTTCACTTTATGTGGTTACTGTCCAAAGTCATGCTTCTGTTTAAATTATGTTACATGCATACTCAAATTCAAACACTGTGGTGCCTGGAGTCTTTTGTCATTAGATTGAGCAGCTGACGTCAAAAGGATGAGGAAAGAGAAATGTGAAGAGGAGAAAGTACGGGGAAAGGCTAAAAAACTGAGAAATGGAAGAAGACCATCTGGTTGAAGAAAAGCACTGACTGGAAACCCAGAAAGAATTCGCAGTGTATGAGGGTTGCAATGGCTGGGGTATTAAACGTGTATTTGCTTAAATGCATGCGGTCAGTCCCCGTCTGGCTGGAACTGTGAAATAACACACAGTCTGACAGCGGCAGGAATGTTGAGGGCGCTGGTTTCGGCATTAGGCAGCATTAAGTCGAAGCTCACAGCATGCTGCTGTACCAACACGGCAGTCTCAGGGACGAGCTTAGCACCTTCTTCACCAGCATGTGCACTGCTCAGATCAGAACACATCACAGAAAAGCCATCATAAAAGCTTTAAGAGTCTACTTGGGCAACATCTGAGCCTATTTAATTCAGCATTCATGACTTTGTATGAGTAACAGCTAGCTGATAGATCATGCTGAGGAGGTTTATTTATTTCAGTCACCAGAATTCACTGTAAATTGATCAACTTTTTAAGTTTAATTAAAAACTCCAAAATATGAACTGTACTTGAATGCCAATTCAAATACAATGCAACATTTAATTGACCTTTTTGCTGCCATGCACCCAGAGGTCATGCTCAGATCTTACCTCCTGTATAATCCTGTGGAAGAGATGGGATTAGCAACAAATTCAGATATGATCCTTTCACATCGAGACATAGACAAGTTCAATCATCCTACCCCAACCAAAAAGCACACTTGATTCGGCCCGGCCCATCATGTGCCCACATATCTTGTCTATGACTGGTTAGGGTCGTCAGTTCTATTGTTGGAGGTAGAAGATGAGTTACACCTGGAGAGGAATGCTGCCTTCAAGTGCTTCTCGTAATCTGTTACATTCAAGGCCAGAAATTGGAAATGCAATTAGTTCCACCAATGGATGTATTATATTAATGGTTCCACCTCAAAGTATTATTTGGCTGGAGATAAAACATATCTTTTCATTGTTGTTACTTTGGAGAACTGATACAGTATGTAGCTGCTTTGTGCTGAAATCGGAGTATGTACAGTATAAAAGGCAAGCCCAAGGTCTTATTAAAATATATTAATTCCCGACTTTTAGCTTATAACTACACATTGATGATTAAGCTCATCATTACAATATTTCTGACATCACTTGCAGGCAGCAGAGGATTAGACAATGCTTGGTGAAGATAGTGTTTGTTGATTTTAGCAGTGTTTTTAACATTATTCAGCCCCATCTGCTGGTGGGCAAGGTGGTGGATCTTGGGGTTAATCCAAGGTTTATTTTGTGGATTAATTAATTAATGATTTTCTTCTGTAGCGAATCCAGCAGGTTAGATTTAACGCAGCTGTTTCCTTCCCTAAATCTATAAATTACGGGCGCTGTACCCAATTGACATGCACACTTTTTCGGTTTAGAATTAGGAACCGCTAAAAACACAACAACCTCGCTGTCCTCTCCACCCGACATACAGACACACTTCCTTGCTTAGAATTACCATGAGAACCGCTAAAAATAAAAATAACACTAACGTTACCTTGCCGTCCTCTCCACCCGACTGAACACACTTTATTGGCTTAGAATTAGGGCAAAAATCGCTAAACAAACTGCAAACTCACGGTCATCTCTTCCCGAGTTATAGCCCCCCTCTCTTGGCTTAAAATAACTCACAGTTGTCGGCTATGGCCGCTGAACAAGGATATACGTCGTAACAGCCGTGGCTGCTTGCCTGGTCCTCTGGTAACGTTAGCAGTTAGCAGGGTTAGCATGGCGGCGTTAGCCAGGACCATTTGGGATCACTTTACTGTCTGTCTCAATTGTTTTTGCGAGTAACCAACTCGCATACTTTAGCTGTATAATTCAATGTGAGTACACGAATGTTAAAATGACAGAGAACGCCCGTCCCTTGCAGCCGTGACAAATTAGCCTGAAGCTAACGCTTACCTGTTCAGGAGGAAATTAGCTAGTCAACTCGGCGTCCTTTTGGGCTCTAAACTGTCTCCATCTTTCAATTCAATTTATTGTTATTTATAGTGAATTATCAAATAAATCTCCAATATTTACCCGGGGTTTGTAACGCCTCTGGTCAGCAACTGTTAGAAACATGCAATTTTTTTTAGGTCGGGTAGAATCTATCTCCGTTGATCCTGTTTGTTTGCTGCTTTCATGGCTGTACTAACGTTACAGCTGTAGCGCGCTGGGTTTACGTTTTTACAGGTAGCTATATCTGGCAACCCGGCCTGGCTGTAAAACAGGGCAGTTGATAACAACCATTGTTTTATATCTATGATAACAACACACAGGCCAAAACAGAAATTCCGTCACGGAACGGAAATTTTAAAAGGAGAAAATACTGGCATTAGCATTCTTTTCAGAAAAGATAGTATTTCAACTTAGCATGCTTCCTTAATATCTGATGACGCATTGGGGTCATTTTTGGATTTATTACAGTAAATATATGTGACTAAAACAAAGGAATGGTCACAGATTTTAGACGTAGTAAAGAAGAAATCCCACTCATCAAAGTTAATAATAAACCCATCAAACGAGATAATACAGATACTAAGGGATAGAGATTGATGACCAGCTGAAGTTTGATATGTGCCGCTGAAAAGGTCCAACAACTGCAACAGCGAATGTTCTTTATACGTAAACTGTTAAGTCTGAATGTGTATCAATATATTTTGCAACTGTTTTACAAGGCTGTCCTTCAGAGTATCCTGTCCTTTGGTCTGATTTGCGAGTTTGGAAACATGCGCAGCCTAGACCAGAATAGGCTGCAGCGCATGGTCAGTATGGCGAGTATTGGGTGTGACTAGATGTCAGCTGCTCAGCTGTGTATCTTATTGTGAGTAAGGCGGAGCAGATTCTACGTGACCCTGCTCACCCTCTGCACAATAGATTCCAACTAATGAGCTATCGGGGCAATGGTAGGATTCTGCAAAATAAAATAAGAACAGTCAGGTTTAGCAAGTCTTTTGTTCCTTCAACAGTTAGAATGATGAATGAGGCGGACAATACAAAAACATAGGATTTGACGGTATTGTGTGTGTGTGTGTGTGTGTGTGTGAGAGAGTGAGTGAAATAGTGTATTCAAATTCTGTTCACATTCTCAGGGATTATGTAGCCCACTGCTCGTCGTAGTGAATGTGTGTATGTACATGCTGAAGTGCTCTGTTGGTGCACCTGTGTCTGTGGGAGTGTATGTCAGAGTGAGGGTGTAAATGCTCTACCTGTGTAAGTGTGTGTATGGGTAGGTGTGTTAGGTGGATGAAAGGGGGTAGCCTGGTCCTACCAGACTCTTGTACATTTCATTTGGCTAGGAAGGGGGGGAATGGCATATGGAATATTTATATGTCAATATTTATATTTGTATCTGTTTTTATGAATGTTTTATGTATGTGCACCTTGACCACCCACATTTTTTTACAGTTTGGTATTAGTACTTCTACTGAAGTAAAGGATCTGAATACTTCCACCACTGGGGTTTTCAGTTAAGGTAGCATGAGTAAATTGCAAATGTAGCATGGGGAAAACATAGGAATAGTAAAATAAAAGTAAAAAACTAAAATGGCCTAGTGAAAGATAAATAGAAGAGAAAAATAAATTGTTGTAATTTATTCCATCAAATGATTGGTGCTAACTGTTGGAGGTTAAAGGAAAACTATAAAGCTTGTCTGATATCCGTGTACTACATCTTGTCAGTATCATGGCTCCATAATAAGACAATTTTTTCAACATGCTGTGCTGCAATGGGCACATACAGTATATCATGTGGTCCATAGTAGAATGGTGAAGTTATGGAAGGAAACTTAACAATGTGGAATACCTCAATGTCTTTATTGCTGTTGCTGAGTGAAGCGTACAATGTTTAAAACATTCATCCAGTTGGTAACTGCCCACTTGTATGACATTGGGAGCGTTTAGAGAGGCTACAGATAGTGTTTTGCATAGGCTTCGCACTACACAAACAAGTGTCTGGTTAAACATAGAAGAACTTTTAAAAAACATAACATGGACACAAGGTTGTAAAAAACAAACAAGCAAAAAAAACAGCATTATAAAACCACTGTATTAAAAAAAACAATGTCACATTAAATCACGCTTTAAAATATTTTGGTCAAGCTCCCCTGCTCTTTTTTTAGGAGCCATGGAATGTGATTGTCAGACTTTTGAGCAGTAACACCGATCAATTTAATGCCCCGTCAAACCGTTATTATCAAAGCTTGTGTCGCGCAAAAACTATGAAAGGGAATGTGCTACTCAAAACGTCATAAGTCCTAATATCAGATTGAGTTGCTTTGAGGCTATAATGTACTGTACCTCAGCTGTCATCAATTTTATTTATTGCAATCATAAGGCCAAAAGACTTACATAGTGGTAAATATCCTTGTATTGTACTATTATTGTTATTTGCTTAGGCACCCTGATTTTACTTTGTATGCCCTCAATTAAAAAATGATCGCTGAGCATAAGAGTGTGCATAGAGACAATAAAGAAGTTATTAATTAGTAGAAGTTAAGGTAGATTTAAGAGGGTTGGTTTGCTGATCTCCTACATTGTCAAACCTACAACGAAGGCACCTTGTGCACCTGCTTTTTAAGAGGAATGTCTGAAGATTTTAAAGTGATCAAACAGGTACAAAAGCTACAAAACAGCTAGAAATAGAAAAGGACAAAACACATTAAAACATAAATAAAAATGACATTAAGGATAATAAAAGTCATAATGGCCTTCTGAATATTCAACACTCCTCACCCCCGAAATTAACTGCCTGTTGGTGAATAGTTTCTGGATACAAAAAAAAAAAAACCTTTTGTTACGAGTATAAAGATGTTATATAAGATACAGTATGATAGGTCATATTCAAAACATCACATGTGCTAACATATATTACTCAGACCATTGCTGCACTATTGGTAAGACATAATAAAAGTGAAATCAGCTAAATTCTAAGTGCTTATATTTCTATCCTGAAACTGGTGAACGTTGAATAAAATAGCAATGTGTGAAGCTTTTGCTTTAAATATAAATAAAAAAGAGATGGAAAATGTACTGTATGAGGGAGAGAACTGATTTCACCCATCTCTCTGGAATGTGGAAACTTTTAACTCATCTACTCCATCTCTATCAAAACTGTCGGCATGGAGTACAACAAAATCTAAATTTAAAATGTTTTTTTTTCTTCCTGGCAGGATTGTATAAAGTAATTAGTAATAGTAATTACAATTGTCCAAATTTCACAGCATTCTGTTTCTTTTAGAAAGCAAAAATCAATGTGCAAAGGCACTATATACGTGGCAACCGTACAAAAATATTATGCTGTTTGGGTACAGTGCTTGGACAGCGTCTCTCCTGTCCCTCCGTTTTCTTGGGGTCCCTCTTGGGAATGTGATCATTATTTGGTTCTTAAGACAAAGTCAAAGGAAGAGTCTTGGATTGTCGTGGTCCCCAGCTGCAGTGGCTCCTTCAAGACATTAGTGCCCCATACCTGGTGAAAGACAGAAGACGAGTCCATCAGCGGTATTACTATGAGTCTGCAGACAGGTGTGGGTTAATAACTTTAACCCTGTGACACCGCAGGGTCAGACAATGCAACAAACACCACATGCTGTTAAATGTAGTCAACGTGCAGTTTGAAGGCCACTTGATGCTTGCTTTCATAAAACTTTGACTGTAACAAGATCCTCAGCTCTTCTCAATTATTTTACTTTTTAACAAGGAATCAAAATAATTTTACTGCTTTTGTTTCTGTGTCAAAATTCTTAAAATTGATATTCCATTAACAAGAAAACAACTTTGAGAGGGACATCTTTGGGGGTGTTTGCTTGATTGACAGATCTACTAGACGGTGCTGGTTGCTACTTGCTTACTTTAGCTTCACCCAGACTCTCTTCACAACTTGCTCAAATTTAGATTTTCTGACTCCAAGAGACTGACAACATGGCAGTAAACATAAACCCAAAATCAGACTTGTAAATATCCATTCTAAAAACTATGGGTCTACATATCGACATGGGCTTCTTATCCATGCTAGCAGCCTGACGATGTCCATCTGTATGTTGGTCATTTTCCAAACTGCTATAATTAATTTTGAATCAAGAGGCCAAAAAAATTCAAACTTAAAAGTTATCGTTCTAAATTCAGTACAGCCAGAGATTTAAACTTCCAAAATGGTGAACATTATTTTGGAAGATCTCTATTAGAGCCAAGCATGTGGAGAGTGTGAGACTGCTAACTCGTACGTGGTCCAGTGTGGTGTCAAATGCCTGTAAGGTGCTGCAGCCAGCAAGAAATACAAAATCTATACAAAGCCTCTGTCATCATCTGAGTCAGACTGTGATGGTGTGCTAATCTCCAACATACCAGCTATTAATGTGACAAACCGGGCTGGCTGGAACACTGCCTCTAACGCTTCTAACACGAGAGGCAGGACTGTGTTCTGAGCAGCGCAAGTGTACATAATTGGAAAAGCTGAAAGGTTTGAGTGGCGTCAAGATGGCTGTTGAGTGGGTTTACAGAGGTGAAATTTATGTGTGCGTGATGCTGTGCGTTGAACAACTAACACATTACGCAGACATTTACAGAATCCCTCAAGGCCAAAACCCCCTTCTACCCACTGGGAGAACAAAAGGAGGAGGAGGGTGCCCTCACATCTGATTTTAAAATAGCAAGCAATGTTAAAGTGGCATTAAAATGCTGTGGTGCAAAAGGCCAAATAGCAAATGACCAAAGACTGCAGGGGAGGCTATGATGCAGTAGGGTCAGTTATTGGTTTTGTGACACATGGTGTTGCATAAATCAAAGAGACAGGGACAAGATGACACACTTAACGAGAAGGCCACACCTTCAATCTCTGAAAAAAATTACCATCTTGCATAAGTGCTGGAAAATTTGTTCCAACAAATACAATTGGAGCGGCTTGCTGATGGGAAGCCAGTGAGGGATCATGTGCTTTTCATTACACTAGCTACTTCTACTGGTGGGTTGAGGGACCTGAATGGATATTGGTGGGATCTTGTGGGAATATCTTGAACCTCTATGCACATTGTGTAGCTCCTCACTGGCTCAAAAAAAGAATTGGCTGAGGACAGTAAAAGTTTCAAAGGAGACAAATGTCTGGCCTTGTTCTTTTTTTCAGACTGTCAGCAAGTAGGCTGCCTACATGCTTATAAAAGCATATTGCCACTGTTAGTTTAAAACCTTGCAACTCATTTCCATGTTTTTACTTTAACTAAAGGATTAGGCACTAAGAAAATCCCCTGTCTGTTGGTTTCTTATGGCGCTTTTCCATTACATGGTATCTGCTCGACTCGCCTCGATTCTACTCGCCTTTTTTGGTTTTCCATTACGAAAAAAAGTACCTGGTACCTGCTAACAGGTACTTTTTTAGTACCTCCTCAGTCGAGGTTCCAAGCGAGCTGAGGCGAGCCGAAAAGGTGACGTGAAAGCGACAGAGGGGGGTGTCCTGAACAAACCTGCTATTTTTAAACAGTTTAGCCAGCTGTGTTTTTTTTGCTGCCTCCAGCTTCTTCTGAAACAAAATGTGTCTTCTCGTAACAACACACCTTCCACGTTCTGTGTGTGTGTCGCGTTAGGTCACGGCAGTTTACTGCGCCGCCGCTTGTTTCAGTTCTGCGGAGGCTCCAGTCCAGGCAGAGCTTTCGCCGTATCCTACGTACACACACGCATGCCGGCTCGACGCACACACCAGCTGACAAATGTATACATCAGGCCACATATTACATAGGCTACGGCGAAAGCTCTGCGTGGAGCCTCCACAGAACTGTAATACAAGCTCAAGTGGCCTGATGTTTATACTTGTGCGCTGGTGTGTGCGTCGAGCCGGCAAGACGACCAGCCACGCTGAGGCGGTACTAAAATCTGCAATGGAAAACGGACGCACAGTGTGCCGAGTCGAGTCGAGGCGAGTCGAGCAGGTACCATGTAATGGAAAAACGCCATAAAAAAACAATTAGAAAAATGCACTGTGGACAAGCTAAGAACAAGGCAGTATTTCAGAGGTTCTGAAAAGTTGACATTTTGGAGCCACAAGTTCACCCTGCAACTGCTGTATGCATGCACATATTCACTAGCTCTGCAGATACAAGCTGACACTTTTGGCACCTTGTAAAAACTCACCGTTGGCAACTGATTTGGTCTCCCCTCTGCCTGCCACCTGCAAAACATGAAGACAGGAAGGTAAAGACAGATGCAGATAGTTAGCAAACTATACCTGCAAAGCCTCCAGTCCACTTTTGATCGTACACTTCCACCTATACAGACTTTCAAACCTATTCCGGGTCTTCCTCACTGACCGTTATCCTGATCATCTTGCCTTCCCTGACATCACAGCATAGCATGATTCGCTAATGACAAGGTTGCTAACCGCTATCTTTCCTGAATAGGGCCCTTTTTACGTCAGTGCAGACCACCGCCTGGTGCCCTCCAACCCAACTACTGACTGTGGCGGACCACAGCCTCCGGTCTGCACTGCAGCTGTTGGCACTACTACCAAGCAAGGAAGGTTTATAATAAAGTAAATGGGAAGGTAGTACTTCTTGGTCTTTTTGAATGTGGGGTTTCACTTCTACTAAGCAGCTCTACAAACACAGCTGTATCTATGTATAGAAATAAAGATAAGACAACTTATTCATGTCAGGTTAAGTCAGACTAAAAATGTGAGGTGATATAACAATGATTCAATAATGTCAAACGGCCATTGTGCAACTCAGCAAGGCACCATGCTTCTAAAGAATGCTGTAAACAGTTTCTCCATTAGGGCAATATAAAGTCAAGTGAAGCTGGACTGAGAGTAGTGATTTGTGGTCGTCAGAAGAAAAGGAGCGGTGATGTGTACAGCCATTTGTGAAAAGCATTCAGCCCACAGTTGGACAACAGGCGCACTTTAAAAGGTTGTTTTACGACACAGAAATTACACTGAACTGTAATCTGCTGGGTTTTGTTGAGTCGGCTTTAACAAGTTATGGGTGTTAATGGAGTCAACGACGAAATGCTTTAAAATTGCCTTTCCTATGGCTTCGTTTATACGTTCTCTTTGCTCCTTTTTATTTTACAGCACTTTTGGCACACATGCTTTACAAGCTGACTTCCTTCATTCCAAGTTGCATGTGCAATTTGGAAAGCAATTGATGTTTATTGCTCAGTATTTACAAAATGCAGATAATTACATCCTTCAAAAATGTTTGTGTGTAAAGTAGTCTCGCATTGCCAGATCCATCTCTACAGTGCTGTGTCAGCGATGGAGTATGGTCTGGCTACACGGTCTATTCTGGGATAGGGGGGAAAAACGCTTGTTAGTATTTCTTTAAACCAAATCACAACCGTCCTGGGCGGCGGTTAGTTCACATAGCGGAGATAGCGAAGGGGTGGGACATCCGGGGCATGAGAAGAAGCTTTATCCCATCATCCGTTGAGCCAGACTATGTGTAAAGGGACTTGAATAATATTTAGAAAGAGAGTATGCCAGAAGGTATGACATATATGTCAAATAATAAATATCTAACCGTGGACAGAAACTCTTAGATATTATCATTATGATCAAAATAAGCAGTAGTGTCCAACCACAGCAGACAGAGCACAGCTTCGCCAACAACACAGAGCAAAAAACGTTGACAGTGTGACAGCCGAGTGTGAGATCATCCTGTGATAAGCGCTTTGAAGAAACGTGGAACAATTACTCCTTTACCTCTCCAGGCTTATTCCAGATTTAACGTTGAGGTCAACTAGCTATGAGAGTTCTTTAAAACAAAAACAAACAGAAGTGATTGTTATTCCCATTGCTGCGACATCAGGGTCAAAATCGTGAGATTATTCTAATATTCCTACACCATCTCTTTAACAAAACATTCTCTTGATTGACATCTGGAAAACTATGGAAAGCCACAGGAAATCCTTTCAAGACCACAAACCAATTTGGCATAGTTAAAACTTCATCTGGAGGCTCACTTGGATTTCCCCCGATGGTTGAGACTGGTACTCTGATCACTGTGCAAATTCCTCATCATGACACTAGTGAATAGGTTGAAATGAATAATAGCTACCTTGGTTGGAGAAGCGCCTTTGTTTTCCCATAGACTCCTCTTGTTGGTGACATCAACAGGCTTCAGGTCCTGTCAGAGAGAGACAGAAAAACAAGAGGCAAAGACAAAGAATCATATCAGTGGTGCTCAGAGTGCCCAGCATTTGTAGGTCAATTTGAAAGTAGTTGTCATTTTGCGGCAATGGCAGAGTATCTGAGATGGAGGGGAGAAGGAATGACAGATGAGGACGGAGAGCTTGAGGAAACAGGAGCAAAGGTTGACAGACACTGGCAAGCAGAGAGGTGCTTGTCTAGAGGACAGAGGGAAAATAGCACTTCCCTATAAGACACTCCATCACAATGCAAAGTAAAATTTGGGGACGGGAATATTTCGGAAAGCTTTGGTAAAGGTCTCGTTCATATCCTCAGTCTCTCCTGCTGTGTGTTACCTATTTGAGCACCAGCTATAATCTGTGACATTGGAAAGCTCTAACATAAATATTTGGGTGAAATTGGTAAGAGTGAAGAGAGGCACGATTCACTGGCATGGAGCCAGGACTGAAAAAACACTCCGCTAGCAAAGCTTATGGTGAGCTGAAAGATAAAATGCTTAAGTGACACTGTATACCAAACTGATGTCAAGCCTACAATGTACTGTACTGTATATGTATATTATGACAGATGTAAAAGTGGACTGAAACTAGAGGAGAGTGACTAGGCAAGGTGTGATTTCTGTTTGTTTATTTGTTTTATTTTCCTCAAGACCGCAGAGGGTGGGTGAGGGTTTTTGTTCTTGTTCAGTTTGTGTTTCTCTGTTCTGTATGTCCGCATATAAAAAAAAAAAAAAAAAAAACAATAAAAAGTTGATCTAAAAAAAAAGAAAGAAAAAACGTGGACTGAGGCAAGTTCGGACACTTAGCTATTTTTCTTTGTGGCCACCAGGTGGTGCCAGACAGATAATATCCATAGACTGTTTACAGTCTATGATAATATCTCAACCTGACTTTTGTCTATGATTATAAAACATCTGTACTGTACAGAACATGACCAGCAGTAATTGTAACATAATAATAATAATAATAATAATAATAATACTGCAGGGCCAATATAAGAGTGAGAGGTTTACATGTTTTTGAACTAAGTAAATGTTGCATTAACGGGTCAAGTTCTGTCTCCAACTTCACTTAACATTCCCCCCAAAAAAAAAAAACTTTGTAAATGTAATATTCATGACTTAATAAGCTAATAATAAATAATGAAAAAAACATCTTCAGGTATTAGTTATGAAGAGTTTAGCAATCAAAACTCAGCTAATCTGCTTATTATTATTAACAACTGTATTTATCTGGTTTGACTGGATTTAATTGGCAGTGACCAAATAACCCACCAACCGTCATCAGATTCAGATTCAAATGTTGCTAAATCCTGATTGGCGCATGGAAGTATGTGACATCACATCTAACTGAGTCCCACCCCCTTCAAACCAGTGAGGAGAGCACAAGAAAAAAAACAAAAAAAACATTGTGTGTTGATGTAGGACCTCCTTGCTCATAGCAAGAAGATGAATTAAGATTTATTTTGTCGCCTTTAAAGTAGATGTCTAGATCCTGAGATGTAAAGAAAAACATATTTGATAGGTAATACATACTGATAAAAATCTACACATATATAAAGAACGATAATGCAGGTCAATCAACACAGCTTCTCTATAGCAGAGGTTCTCAATCTTTTCTTTTCAAACCCCTAAAACTGACACAAATTAGACCACGGACCCCCATTTGATAAGATTTTGTCCCAGGGTCCCGCATCTGATAGGATTTTTGCTTTTAAATGTTTTATTACAGAAAGTGTATGAAACCCATGACCAAAATAGTCACACATTATGTTACTGCTCTATAGGACCCTGAGCTGTACAGTACATGTACTGTACTTCCTAGCGGCAGCGACAAGGGTTGCTACGGCGACGACCTACCGTTGGCCTTCCTCCTGGCATTTTGCCGCTCTCCGGGGTTTTATTCAGCCATTCGTTAATGCGACCCGCCACGCCTGTCTTCATCACAGCTGCTTCCTGTTTGGATAGGGTCAAAGGTCAGCTAAGCCTGGTCGTCATCGGCAACAAGGCCGAGCAGGAAGTGCCAGTGAATTGGGCTCTTTCCCTCCGTCTCTCTCTCTCTCTCTGCTCCAGTCACACACAAAGTTTCATTAACTGTCTCACATCCTCCAACACCTCGTCTTTTACCTTGAACTGGCTCCCGCCACTTCCAGGTGAGCCGAACACGTTGCCTTTCTCCCACATGCTCTTGATGTTTCGAATGCTGTCGGTAACCATTGGTAGATCCACTGCTCCAGAGCGAGGGGATCGAGACTCCTTGTTCTCTCTCTGCTGAGACACAGAGGTGGGTTTAAATTGGTGAATAGCAGGGATTGCTGGTCTGATCAAAGCAGATAAAAAAAACTCTTTTAAAAAAAGTTCAAACCCACATGAGCTGGCTAATAATAACAGTGACAAATTCCTACAGAGTACTGGATGGGAACTTTTGGGCAACTTTTAGGCCCAGAGTAGCAACCAAAATCAGATTTTTAGCTTACCAAGACTTGAATCAGATCAGGAAATTGACTTTTGGCAGTCCTATGTGTGAACTCTGAACTAACTGAACTCAGGATTCTATATATATTTTTCTCAGTCCTGTTGCTCAAATCTGATTTCAAATGCTACTTTACATTATTTGCAATGTGACACATGATGTTGACGCCACATCCAGGATGACCCATTATCCGGCTGTGACAGCAGAGTTTTATTTAGTTTTCTATTGTCTTTTTAACTGGGAAGCACAAAATAATTTTAGTTAGATAATACAAGACTGAGTTGGCTATTCACATATGAAATATTCAAGTTAGCCACTTACATACATAAAGTATAATGAAAAAAGCCTTTTATGAGGTTAAACAAGTCTTCTGCTACTTTGTATAAAATATATTTGAAATTTGCAGATAAATATAAGTCATTTAAAATATATAGAAATACATTATGTTATAACAGGGGTTCTCAACCTTTTGCAAGCTGGGTCCCCCCAAAGCTGGTTCATTACAGGCCCCCCCCCCCCCCTGCCCAGCACCACCTCCACTACACCACCTTGCATAGATAGATAGATAGCCCTAGGCTAGGCTATTATTTTTAGGCCCACACTATTATTATTATTATTATTATTATTATTATTATTATTATTATTATTATTATTATCAGTAGCGGTAGATAGGCCTATTCTGCCCTACAAAACAAAAAGGCAGTAACTGCATTTTTGGTCAAAAATGAGTTATCATTTTCATGACATTCAAGGCATCCTTTGTTATGTGACAAAACATCTTATCTCAAATGTGTGTCGTTTTGGAGAAAAATGGTAGTCGTTTGTACAGTAACTGCAAAAAGCCCTAGTGAAACAAAGCAAGAATACAGTAACTGCAAAATAGGGGTAAAATATCAAATTAAATATGAGGATTGATATGTACAAAGAATAAGCTAATATAAAGTAACAAAAACAGCCACATCTCCAATAATCTACCTACAACTACTTAGCTGGATGACAGGATAACTTGATAACTAGCTTAGCAATGTGAGACTTTAAGCAGCTGTTTCAGCACCAGAACAGCTTCCGGGTGGAAAATATTGACCTAAAATGGTCAAATTAGTGTTGGTTTTGGTATATCCATGTTCAGGAAAACAAATGGTTCCAATTATTTCAAATACAGTGTATCTAACACACCCAGAGCCCAAGTTGTGGCAAAATAGTTTTTGAAGAATCTGTAGTTACTGCCTTTTTCCTTGGTATGGTGCTACGTTTTTGGTAAGTAATACCAAGCTAGAATACAGTAACCTCAAAATAGGGATAAAATATCAAATTAAATATGAGGATTGATATGTACAAAGAATAAGGTAATATAAAGTAACAAAAACAGCCACATGTCCAATAATCTACCTACAACTACTTAGCTGGATGACAGGATAACTTTAAAGTCATTTTTCTCAGTTCTGCACTCTGTGTAGTTACTGCCTTTTTGCTTTGTAGGGCAGTATTATCATTACTAGGCTATTGTTATAATTGGCAGTAGCACCAGACTTCTAATGTGAGTTTGCAGGCATTATTATTATTATTATTATTATTATTATTATCATCATCATCAGTAGGCCTATTATCATTACTAGGCTATTGCTATAATTGGGAATTGGCACCAGACCTCTGATATGAATTTATGCTTTATTATTGTTATTATTAACAATTATAGTTACTATCCCTAATAGTAGGCATATCATCTGCATTTTTTACAAAAGCTTGCAGGTAGGCGATGTTAATGTGAAACCTGAGCCAGGTATGCTTCATCGTACCTTAGAAGCTTTTTTTGCAGCTGGTGGTGCGTTGGTTGCCTTGTTGGTCCTCACTAGAAATCTCTCCATTTTGTTTGGTTTTGAAATAATGTGGATGTGGATTAATTGTGTTTTCAATAAAGTTGAGATGATGTAACGATGTGTGCGTGTGTGCAGCCTGGACACGGAGTGGTGTGTGTCTCCTCTCTGCTCTGACTGCAGGCTGGGACTGCTGCGCGAAGCTACTGAGAGACTGACCGCCTGTGAGGGCTTTTGGACAGGGGAGGGGCTCACGGCAGCACCTGCTGCTCGTTGAGCACATAACTGCAGAGTGATACGTGCTTTCGAGTCTCCAAACACCACAAAAGTCTCCAATAACACCAGTAAAAGTTGCTAGATTTGTCGCTAGTCGCTTTTAACAAAAAAGTCGCCAGGAGGATGATTTGTTTTACAGTGCGGAGGCTCCACACAGAGCTTTCTCCGTAACCTACAAAAGTGTCCTGATGTTTATACTTGTGCACTGGTGTGTGCGTGAGCCAGCGTGTGTGTGTGTGTGTGTGTGTGTGTGGTAGAGGGAGAAGTGAGAGAGTGACGGCGTTTAGCTTTAGAGCGAGTACCGACTCTAGAGTCATAGTGAGAGAAACAAAGTGTCTCCCCTGTTCTTTCTGACCACGGTGGGAAATCTGGAGCAGGAAAAGTTAATTATCTCCTTGATTTCATGTTGTTGATGGAGAAGGAGAACCAGGAAATGAGTCGGGGAGGAAATGCAACGCTAACCAGCCACGACCGAACAGCGTGCGTCGCCGCGACGTGTAGTTACATTACGTGATTTTTTTTTTTCCTCCCATCCTGTAGCCTACTCGCGCCCCCCCAGGAGAGTGTCTGCGCCCCCCCAGGGGGGCGGGCCCCACCGGTTGAGAACCACTGTGTTATAATAACTGATGTTTTTTCATTTGGTTTTATATATGTGTTCCTGCTAGAAGTCTTGTTATATTTTTGACAGCTGTGTTTTATAATCCCAAATGGGATAGGGCAACCATTTTGCATGACACGGAAATTAAAACTTAGTAATTACAGTGTCATGTGTCACCCATTATGATGCCACACTGCTGCCTATTTGTGATTATACAGTTGAATAAATGCTTACCTGAGCAGCGGAGGTGTACTGCTCCAGCCTGTTGTCTATCTTGGACACCACAGGAGAATGAGATGCCTTCATAGTGCTGCTGGGCAGAGCAAATAGTAGTTAGCATACACAGCATGGGACCACTTTGGATATTATACACAGTGTGGTCAACCATCTTTAGTTGCTTACATGCTCCACTAAAAGTATGTTTTTACCTCTTCTGTGCCGACTTGTTCAGGAACTCTGCTCTCTCTCCAATCTGATGAGAAATTTATGAATTTAGTTATTAGAGCTCTAGGTTAATAATTATTGCAGTGATGTTCCACACATGCATACATCGCTGCAACACAGTTTCCTTCACTCTTCAGTAGCCTTAGATCAAATGTTAAACCTAACATTTTGATTTCCATGCTTCTATTGTGTCTTTATTGTTTGTATGAGTAGTTTCAGTGTAAACCCCATTCCTGACTTGAGTCTAGAAGTCAATATGTACAGTAGACACCCACGTGCTAACTGGTCCTTAGGTGGTTCATAACTTAAATAATTTCCCATAATTGGACTACAACAGACGGTGGATATCTCATCCTGTCTCTTTTCTCCTGACAAGCAACACACAATGTAACAGATTGTTCCCTCTGTGTGCAAAATACTCTGAAAGACATGCACACACACACACACACACACACACAGAAAAAAACACAGCAAGTTTTTTTTTCCTATCTGCTGTTGGACTGTGGGAATCTCAGAGGATTGTTTATGGTACAACGCATGTGTTTCTTAGGCGCTCACAAAAAATTGTTAAGCGGACAAAAGAAGAAACTGCAGAAAAAGCTCCCTCCCCCTCCCCCTGTGAAAAAGGACCTTGTGCTACCGAAATGTGGGAGTTCCCAAAATACTCCCCGACAGGAAATACCCCATTCTCAGATGCGTTTTAAAGAGCCGTAGCCATTCGAACGCAGTTACAGTAATCCTGTTAACCCTAACTGCTTTCCTGCATCCCAGCAGCCTGTCGCTCTGTCCTTCTCTCGCAGAGAACACTGTACTTTATCTATACTGTAGTGCAGAGCCGGTTATGCTGGTTTACTGCTGATAATGTGTAGGCGAGCTCATAGGACTGTGTGTTCCACTGGGAAGTGATAGTGTGGCATATTTCTCTAGGTTTCAAAGAACTGCAGGAGCTGGGAATACAAATACATTTAGGTGAGAAATAGAAAAAACTGATCAAGCAGCAGTTTATATTTGGCACTAGCAACATAAGACAGGTATGAGTCCATTTTAATGTGTTCTTTCCACTTGTGTGACACATGCGACTATTACAACACTCCATATTGTGTGCTATGGTAACCAAAATACCCTTAAAGCTGTACTTATCAATATTTTGTATCAACAATGAGTCAAATGACTATGTGCAATGTGACAGGTGTTGCTCGCAGTAATAAACCCACAGAGAATTATCACCCAACTCTGCAGTTCCCCTCAGCTTTTCTTTTTTTTTTTTTTTTAAAGCATCTCTTTACTCATTGTTTTTGTTTTACTAAACCACAACTTTACTGTTTTAGTAAATTCTCATCATTTTTATTAACTCCTGTTTCCAACTGCAGCAGGCAGCTGTTTGCAACGAAAAAGCTCTGATAAACCGACTGTAAACTAGCTGCCCAGCACCAAATGGCAGAAGTTAGTGAGGAGCTAGCTGGTGAACACCGTGGAGCATATAGAAGCTAAAGAGCCAGCAGATATTTAACTCCGAAGTTGGTGAAGAACAAAACAGAGCTAAAAGGAGAGTGAATATTGGATTTGCATTCACCAAGTGGCCAGAAACACTACTCCATCACTTACCAATTTAATCAGGTCAATATTTGAAAGACCTGCATAAAAAGTGACTTTTCCTTATTTTATGGTTGTCATATACATGAAATTTACCTTAAACAATTATATCAGATGTGAAAAGATTTCCCTGTTTGATGTAGAGTATGATGGAAAAAACAAATCCAACGTTGTAAGACAAAACATATACTGCAACTGTATGATGACATGGTAATACAGTTTCATATAGACTATTACACTGCAAAGCAACAATTCATACACAACACAGTGTGTAGTGTATGAAAAAGTAAAAAAGCCAGATGCCTACACACACACACGCTGCACCTACAGTGAACATCACCACAAAGTAAAGCTGTGTCTGTGAGGCCAGTGCAGTAGGGTGGAGAATTACAGGTCATTTCAATCAGTTTCAATCAGAACATTATTTACAAGACTGACCACAAACAAAGAAAACACTGGATTCCAGTACGATCAGAGCTCACACACCATTAGAGCTGAGCTTTGAGTCTGGAGTCTCACCGGGACGGGCCAGATGGATATTACTGCTAACTGTCACTAATTAGATTTTCTCCACTGGTTGAAAATCCCCCTTGATTTTCAGTGTGTGGGAGTTGGCTTTTGGCAACACTGTAAAAATTTATTCACATTTGAGTTGATTAAACGTTCCTTCGCCGTGACAAACATTTATCTTTAAAGGAGTTGGGGAGGGGCACGCACAGGGTTTATTCAGGCTGCTTTTCCTAGTGAGGTGTTTTTGTGACAAACAGGTTAACATGTCAGCAGAATTTTAAAGTAAAATAAAAAAAAAAAACTTGCCAGTAGCTGACTCTTTTTACATTTCTCTTTGTATTGTTCTTCCTATTTCTGAACACCTTCATCTCAGTCAGATAACACTTCATGCAGAGAGCTGAAATAGGTGAGAAGGCCAGATGCGGGTCATCTGGCACTTAATCTTGCCAACATTTTTGAATGTTTAGCTTGAGCTTTGCAGCACTGCCGGATGAGTGGGATTTGCAGGTTTTGGAGAACCATTATATTGAGTCCATTATGCTGACAACTGTACTGAATGGGATACAAATACAGACATAAAAATACAACACAGGCAAAGTGTATGTGCTGCAATATTCAGTATCTAAATAGTTTGGAGTGTCATGTCTTTTTTTATTTATTAAACAACATGAACTGCAATCATTAGCATTTCTGGCTAACTAGCTTACAGCCTACAGCAGTAACAAACTGGCTACTTCCAAAGCCAAGAAGCATTTAATTAGCTAGCTACATTAACTTGAGGTGGCTACAGGTTATGTTAAATAATAGTTTACGCACATAACTGTTATACTACTATAATCAGAGCGTAGGGTAATGTTAGCAGTTCTGTCCTGGTCTTTATTTGATTTGGGGAAGTTTAGCAGCCAAGCAGGGTTACACTAAAACAAAGTAACAGATATTTTTCCTTATCAAACTTATAATACTAAGACTAACTAGGTCTAAAATGCAATAAAAGAACAATGCTGGATCTTTATTTTTAAGTCTTCTAAGTTAACTTTTTGCCAGGAACATGTCTCATCTCTCTTAGCACAATAATGAATATCATGTACTGTATGTTGCCGTCTGAATCAAGAACTCATTGAAGAATTACTTAGAATTTTGACTGCATAAGTGCCGTGCAAAGACTTCATATATATATATATATATATATATATATATATATATATATATACATATATATATACTGCACTGACATTCTCCTTTGCAAGGTTAAAAATGGCGGACCAACCTTCAAAGAGGAGCCTCGAGGGCTAACACACTTGAAGGGTCTGCCTTCCCCGTCCATAGTGTCTTCCACCTTCTGTCTCTTCTCAGCTGCCTCTGCCCTCCTCCTTTCAATCTCCTCCTTCATCTTCCTCTTCTCCTCCTGAGGAAAGAGATGTGTTTAAAGTTGGGGCAGTTCAGCAGAGGCACATTTGAGCACAATACTAGAAAGAAATTAACTAGCAATCCTTGATATCCTTCATTTTTTTTCTTTTGCAGTTGGAGTTGACAGGGAACTTCCTGTTCATTTCATTGGACCATATGTAGGTGGCTGGGTATAAGTTCAATGACTTTGACATGATTTATGGGTAATTATATTGAATAGCATATGCCACCAACATGATAGACAACCAACAATCAGGGATACAGCCGACCCAGACAAAAGATATGTGCCACTTTTTAATTGATTTGCTTACTTTATCTAATGAAGTTGGTCAGGAACAAATTCAATTACTCAGAGCAAATTCTTATTTACAGTGATTGCCTGCCTCAGTTTTGGAAAGCTTGAGACATGCGGACTATCAACAGTTTTGTTTAACAATTAATGTATGAATCATTTGTAGTGTATTCAGAAGAGGGCTGGTGCTTGGCAGTATATCAGCCCTTTCCAGCAGCCTTGTCTTGGTTAATTAGTCTCTCTGTATCTCTGGGACATCTTTTAATTACAAACCAAAAGGCCTCATTAACATTACACAAGAGGAGAAGAATGGGGGCAGATAGCGGGAGACGACCCGCCACGTTCAGAGCCAAGATCAACAAAGAAGACCAGTCAGGGTAAGAGTGAGAATGCAAGGGCCTCAAAGCGAGCGCATGAAAGGGAAAATGGACGACATTGCGTGGTTGAATACAGATGTGAACACATAGGAAGGAGGAGGTTATCACATTTGAGATACATAAGGATGAGGTCGTTTTAGGAGGAAGAAGGAATGACATGCATGAGTTACGAGTCGGGGACCCAAATAGCTTGAGTCGTGATAACAGTGAAGTATGGCGAGATAACGTCAGCGCGGTGCTAGTATGAGTGTGATGCATGGGTTTCAGCTCACACAGGTGTAAAAGCTAAATCAACATGGAAATGGTGGTGTGGAAAACAAGGAACTACAAGAAATAAAAGGAATACATGAGACAAATAAGCTTAAAATCAAATGTAATTTTGAGCAAAAAACACATATAACTCAAAGTTTAATTTAGTTTTTCCACAGTGACAGCACCCTGCTAACTGGCTTTCACTATGAAGTGGAAAGCCAGTTAAAATGAAATAGACTGTCCAAATTAAATAGACACTTAACAACATGATGAAGTGTTACATTGTTGTAAAGGGACAGATGTCTTAACCAGCACTATATGTGCTTGTTGAAAAAGTTGTGTGTTACCATTAGTAGGCTATACAGCGTTATGTGCACCAGTTAGCATCGTGAATTGACAGCATGGCTCCTAGCAACGCCAGCTCTCAGATGTCAGTCAACAGCTGCTATAGGAAACACCTGAAGCTTCATGTTGTTTCCCCAAATATGTAAAAAAACGTTTTTTAATCCTTGTGTACAAGGGTTGAAGGAAACTGAGACACTCAAGAGGGTAAAGTTTAAAAAGCCTTTAGTATATTGTTGGCTAAATCATTAAAACATGACAACGCGTTTTGGCCATTTAGGGCATCAGGGCAAGTATAAAAAAAACTCCTCACACCTGAGCAGCAATCTATGCAGACTGCATTGTGACTGACATTTTTATCCTTTTTTAATGCATGTGATACTGTGCACAATAGCCCCAGTATCACTGTAGTATATACACAAAAAAGTGAGGAAAATTCAAATTTCAGTTCGACTTTAACAAATCATAAAAAAGAATGGATAAAAAGGAGAACAGAAAAATTGACAGACAGAGCTAAAGTGATCACACGGCATCCATAAAGTGACAAAAAAAACACATTCCCCTCTCTCCCCTACCTCCTCTCTGGCTTTTCTCTCCGCCTCCTCCTGCTTCTTCTGCCTCTCCTCCTCCTCCAGAACCTTCCTTCTCTCCTCCCTCTTTCTCTTCAGCTCCTCCAGTTCGGCTTCGGCCTCCTGCTGCTTCTGCCTCATCCTCTCAAACTCCTCGCTCTCAGCGTCATCGCGGCGACGCTTCAGCTCCTCCAGCTTGCGCTCTGCCTCCAAGTGGGCAGCGTCGTCCTGGTCGTCTCCTGCGGACATCTCAGGGGACCGCACACTGCCGCGACTGGGACACACACACAAACACGGGTCAGAGCACACATGCAGGTCACAACAGAAACAAAAACTGAGGAGGTAGGACGCAAAGCTGGTTGACATTCAGGTCAACACTTGACATATGATACAAACTGAATATTTAAACATACACTCAAAGAATGTTTCTCTTTCCTGACAAGCAAACACATATAGACAAAAACAAATGTGCACACATACAAATACCAACAATCACCTTCGCTGAGATAATGTTCCAGCACATCTCAAGTTTCATCCAGTGTTTCACGCTGGGGATTAACTGCAGGTGACCCATGTCTAAAACACACTACTGCTCTGCTATGGCTGACTGATGAACACAAACAGCTTGTTTGCTTGAAAATCTGATTCAGACATGCTTTTCAATTATTGTGCAGATGCCTTAGGCAATATTTGTTGTTTGTCCTGTTTCAGTTTTCTTTCATTTTGTAATGTTTCAATGGTAATGGGATTCTGTATTTTATGTGCCGCAGAACAGGAACCTGCTGTAAACAAGTTTTCTCAGGCCAGTTTAAATGTAACACGTTTAATGTTACTTATAATATTTTTCTGTATAATAATAGAAATTAAAAAATGAATGCAATACTTCCATGCTTTTATACCAGCCTGAGATAAATGTCAGACTGCGACATCAGTAAGTTCCTGTCTGATTAAACTGCCTCTGTTCAGCATGTGCTCACACTGTGAAGTGTTATAACAAATATAAAGATTTTTTTCTTCCATCATTTTCAGAGTAAGTATAGTATAATTCAGTAAATGCAGGACTAAACTTTGTTTAAATTGGATGCTATCAATCATTTCCCAATCAAATATGTGTGTTTTCCTCACACTTCGGGATTTCTTATTTTGGAAAGAAACCGTGAGCTTTGGTTGTTTCTGTTTTCTGTTTGGTTTTGTGTTTGGTGGCTTGATCTGCTCAACTGACCTTTGTGTCAAGAATATTAAGTTACTGCAGTAACTTTCCACAACTGGCCAAGTGTAGACAGGCACTGATATATCAGTATACTGTCGTAATTATCCAATATCAGCTTCATTAAGCAGTAATGTTATTTCTTCATTATAATGTTTTACTGCCAATATTGGGACAATTAGGGGAGGGGAATTTCTGTATGTATTAGGTTCAAAATAAAAGCTGCATGCCTTTAAAAACAAACAAAAAACAACTATTATTTTAATCATGACTGAATAATGCAAGTTATTTTTCATCTACATTTATGTAGAATAATGCAAGTTATTTTTCATCTACATTTATGTAGGAAAATATTGTTTATTGGGTAAAAAGATCCATATTTGTGCATCCCCAGTAAATAGAAGAACATATGTGGAATTAGATCAAATAAACTGTTTTGATTCTTAATATTTCAGCAATAAAGCACAGACTAGTTAAATTCAGGGAATTATTTTTGATTTTTCAGCCACACATTCTTAACTGGCATGACCTTTGCTGAAAATGGGGTTTCTTGAATAATTCATCACACCTGGCTATCCCCGATCTAGCCTCAGTGGAAACCAGGTGGTCACTTGGTGTGTGTGTGTGTGTGTGTGTGTGTTGTTGTGTCTGCGTACCTGAGGGTCCTCTCAGGTTTCCTGTGCTGTTTGAGAGCCGCCTCCTCCTCGTGCAGCCCTCCGTTCAGCTTCCTCTGCTCCTCCCTCTCCACCCTGGCCCTGCCGCTCTCATTTTCCTGCAAAGAAACAACCAGGGGGGGACAGTGAGCAAAGATGTGATTGGTGGGTAGGCTGAATGGGCGGAGTCTGCCATGTGACATCACGGGATGTCAAATGAGAAACGAGAGCACACCCCAAACAAAATAACACAGAACATCACATAACACAGCGTCCACTCCAGAATTACTACTGAGACAGGATTATCTAACGTGTGATCAGCGTGGGAGTGTCTCCAGCTGTATATTTTCTATCTCTGACCATCATCAAAAAGTGTTTTCAATTATAATCATTATGTGTCCAAGCCCAATATGTACACCGCCAGTCAAGTTTTTAAAGCACCATATATGATTAACCTGTAGCACAGAGGGTACATCTGTCTTACTGTTGATGCTGTCTAGCACAGTCTATGCATTTTTACCATAATAAAGGCTGAGCCGGTGGGCCTTTTCAGCACACCTGTCTTTAATAAAGCACTCGTTAAGACTCTCTTTACGACATGCCAGCCTGCCCATTAATATGTACTTAGTGTAATTAGGTCTTTGCAATAATCTGAGATTTAGCGGGCACATGTCAGCTCAAAAAAAGTGAGAAAAAAAAAAAAAATCACACTATTATTATTCGATGGGAAAAAGAAATGTCACAAGAAGTTTATCTCAACAGGGAAAGTGTCAAGAAACATGATGTGTCTTTGAGCTCCGTTGTTTACACCATCAAAGGCATCTTGAAACTGAGAGGAGCTCTCGTCGAAAGCTTGGAGTTAAAAAACATACTGAGCTGCTGCAAGTGAAAAATATATTGTGGACAAGATGGGTGGGATTTAGTAGTTCAATTCCCATTTACTATTTCTAATTTTAGGGGTTCTGAAATGAAAACAATCGTAGCCTGGTCTAGAACATTTGACTGGAAGTATACAAATGATAAGATGCCTCAGTGATATCCTTATAATATCCTCTTACAGTAAACACACTGATTCTTTTAAATTACATTATGTTCCCCCTTCTGCAGTGAGTTTTTGGAGTGGAGTCAGTGTAATAAGTGTTGCTGCTCTCATAGCTGAGGTGGAAGACATGCAGAAAAGCACTGTGACCACTAAAACGTAGGCTCAGTTACCGCCAGTTTGCAAATGGTGCAACCCACACTGTGACGACATGGGGTGTCTGGGTAATTTCAGCGTCTGGCTCCGACGTAAATCACAAAGTCAACAAGATAGCCTCATTAAAATAAGGTTTGATGGTTTAATATGGAAAGATTCTTGTTTACATATCTCCTTAAAGATACATCAAGACACTGAAGTTACCCAGAGAGATTGTCTGTGCTGTGCACCACACCTCTACTAAAAAGCTTACCACATGAATGATACCTTATTATCCTCTGAGTGCAGTATCTCAGATACCTCATTGTCCTCTTCAGTGTCATTTCTGAGAGTCATAGACTTATTCTCTGATGAATAATCTACATAATCATCCTCGGGTACCTCCTCAGCCTCCTCTGATGTTACTGCATCTTCCTCAGCCTTTGAATTTGTTGACTTGGCCTGGTTTGAAATCTCACTGACTACTGAATGTGTTTCTTCTTCAGCGGGTTCCTATGAAAAAGGTTTATAGCAGTTCTTTGAAGGAAAGAGCAGTGACTGACTCAAGGATGTGCATTCAGAAGTCAATAAATCAATGACCATACCTTGTTTTGAATTTTAGGTTCTTCGGTTGATTCCTACAGAAACAAGCATTACATTTGCTGGGACTGTCAGCTACAAAAAACACAATAAACGGCTGAAATAAACGAACAAAAATGACCACAGGTGACTCACCTGTTCCCTCAAGTAAGACCTTCTCGGTTTGTCCTCCACCACCTCCACTTTCTGCTCCTCCTCTTCATCTACACCCTCATCTGCTTCCTCTTCACCCTCAGGAGCAGCCTCTTCTTCCTCTTGCTCCTTCTCCTCTCTCCTTGAGCTGTACGTCTCCGTCTTCTCCTCTTCATCCTCATTGTCACGGTAACGACCCCTACGCCAGGAGGATGGCCTCTCCTCTTCTGCGTTGTTTTTCTCCATTGCGACGCTGTCGTCACCCTCTGTTGCAGTGGTGTCCAGCTCCTTTTGTCTTTCCAGCGCCTCCTGCATGCGTCTCTGCCGTCTCTCCTCGCGTTTGGCCATGCGATCCAGCAGGGCCTGGTCCTCGTCGTCTCCAGCGCCTCCTCCTCCATAAGAGCTGCTCACAGACACTGTCTCTGTCACACTAGGAGGAGCAAGAGGAGACAAACATTTACTGTGTGGTCTTTTGTTAAAGAGGAAGAAGCCTGAAGCTGAAGCTGTTAAACTGCATGCATATTATCATCCCCTGTTACCATTGAGATACTCTTGATCAAGGCCTATAACCTCTAAGTTTCATAGCTGTTAAGTGGCAAGATACTTGTGTTTTTCATTTTAAGAAGTTCTTGGGTTTAGATGTGAGTAACTGAAGTACAGGTGATACTGAATGAGCATAAGCTTGGCGCCTTGACAAGGACAAAACAAAACAGCAAAAGAACAGTGCTAAATTGACTTACTTGGGGCTAGATCTCTAACATGATGCACAATGGAAACTACAGAAAAGCCATACATTTCCAAAACTTAACAAAAGCATAAGCCAAGTACAGTTTCTTGAAATGTTTAGGACATGGTCAACAGCATAACTGTGACTTACACTGGCCACTGATACAAAAAAACTGCTAAAAGAGCATGAATGCTCAAGCAAACCTTTGCAAAAGAAACAAAATGAAATCCTAAATTTACAGAGTCGCTGCCACATCAGTCAGCCCCTTTAGCCAGTATGTGGAGAATGGCTGTATTGACATGTCTCCACCACAGATATTCTAAAAAAGAAACTATTGGTCAGGCCTTAAAATAAACAGAAAACTAGTGAATATCTCTTGGATTTCATGCCTGGAGTTAAACATTTTTAACCTTGATTCAATAGTTCTTTTGTATGCAAGAGGAAAAGTCAAGAAATTACCAAAGCCAGAATAATTCATCCTCTGGGGAACATGAAAGTCTGTACAAGATTTCAGGACAATCCATCAAATAGTTGTTGTTACTGTATATGTAAGTATGGGCCAAAGTGGTGGACCGACTGCAAGGCTAAAAACCTATGTGTTTATTATATATCTCTTTCAACCCACCAAATACCAACAGTATTTGTAATCCACCTCACTCCAAATAGCATGATTCAAAATATTCTGACATAAAAGTCTGGCAAACATTATCCTTGCATCTACACAATTGACAATGGCTTGTCAACACTAGGTCCTGTCTCAGCATCCCCATGCACAATCCCCTTGTTGTTTTATTGGCCCAGGATGTATCTCTGAGCTCATAGAGAGGAAACATTCATGTCCACAAAGCGGTGACTGTGTTGCTCGATGTCAGAGCAGCCCACCACTTCCACTGAAGCCAAGAAGATTGATCGCATAGCCTCAAAAACGGCATAGAAACAGATAGTTAGCCCCTTTGTTCCTATGGCAGTCCTTCTGATGGATAGGTATGAGATCATGAGTTGGTTGCCATGTTGACAGCTGGGACTGGGTAGAGAGTGGAGTTCAATTCTTGCATAAGTTGACTTAAATGTATAACAAAATAATGAAATGGTTTGAAAAAGCCATTCCATCATACAACACCTGACAATGTTACAAGTGTATGTAATGTCTAATGTAGTGTTTTTACGCTCTAACGTAAGCTAATATAGCATGTCTAGCTAACTAGCTTACTACAGTAATAACTAAGTGTTCCAATGCTTCTGGGGTTAAACAAAAAGCCCTGTTCACTAGTGCATCCACTGTGCAGCTGTTCCTGGATGCTATCAGATTTGAGCTATAACGTTAGAATCTGGTCTGGGATTTATTGGATTTGGGGAAATTTGAAACTCCAGCAAAGCACAGCTTATGTTACTTGGAGATACCTGACATAGTATTTTCCAAACACATTGGTTAGTCTTTACACTAAAAGCCATTTCTATTGTAAAATTAAAAATGGAAACACACTGTTTGAAAATACAAACAAGCACGTAAGCTAAGCAGCCAAATAGGGTTAAGTTAGAACAAGTACACAGGTATTTTTATAAGTTTTATGAGTTTTCCTTCAATTAAAAAAAAAAATCTCATCCACACAAGCAAGGTTTATAAAAAACCTCAGTCCACATGAAAAACGTAAAAACGCGCTATCAAGTGCTGTCAAGAGCATGTCAAACCAACAGGTGGCGATATAACCCTAACCGTTAAGCTATGTTGGCCAATCAGAAGCCTGAAGTTCCCGTAGAGGTCCGACCGGGTCTCATCCGTCTCGTCCAAAATCGGCGACGATGGCGGCAAGTTCTCTGTCGTGGGAGTGTAGTCATAAGCAGTGAGTTGCGGAGTAATGCATTCTGACACCTCTGTTCCGCAATATAATGGGAGAACTGTGCGCATTTATCTGTATATATGTAACAAGCCCGGTTAGCAGTTATTAGCAGCAATATCTTAACTACGTCTGCTATTGCAGAGATTCGTGTCATGTAGCTAAACAAAGGTGACAGCGGCGCACAATCTGATGTCAAACAAAGGAGACAACAGTGCTCACTCCGACGTCACAAGCCAAAGTCACCGTTTTCACCGGCTGCCCAACACCAATGCAACCGGAGTTTCTAAAAATCTTCACCCTGGCAGGAGTTTTCAAAAAGGTTTGGTTTCAGTGAGCTGATACTGCGTTTGCGTGTGGACCTAACCGTATAGAAAAAGCTGTGGTTTTGAAAATACCTGTGTTTGTATGGACAGGGTTTTAGTCTTTTAGCACAATATCAAGTGTAGCCATGAAGTGCATATTTAAAAACTTTCTCATTTTCAAAAGATTAAAAAGTCACCTGGAAACCGAGTTTAAACAAACTTGTGGAGCTAACGTTAGCTAGCTAGCTACAACTAATAAATTAGCCAGAAACTGTTGTTATTACAGCTAGCAAACTCTACAATTGCCAGCTAGAAATGATAAGACTGGTTTTGTTTACTTCTGTCTGGAATCAAAGCCAGTTTTACCATTAATTTTGAGCTGTAAATGACCACCATTATTATTGTTGTTACTACTACTATAAAAGCAAAAACAAAAAGACATGCATAGCAACAGTAGCTGAGGCTATGTTTAGACGGAAACGATCTGAAGAGAAAACGCAAAAGTGGCATTGCGTTCTCACTTTTTATTCCGCGTTTAGACAAGCATTATGGGGGGGAAATCTGCGTGCATATGGTGACGCAAAAGTGTGTGAAATGTGATCCACCAAGTCTGCGCGCCTGCGTAGAACCTTCCTTCTACTTGTCTCCCTCTCCTCCTCCTCTCTCCCTCTCCTCTCCCTAGTAGCGCTAAGCGAACAACAAAAGCTGACAATTTTGTCTGGACAGACGAGGAGGTGGAGTTATTGCTCCAAACAATGCACACACAGACACACACACACGCACGCACACACCCACACACCCACACAGCGTTTTTACCTTTTAGACGGGAACGCAACGGTGGAGTGTTTTTAAGATTTCCACTCTGGAGGGTGGTTTCAGTTTTTTGCGTTTTTAAGCCCCAAAAATGCCGTCGCCGTCTAAACGAAAGGTACATCTGATAAAATATTTTGTTGTTTTCACCCGCGAGCGTATTCGTGTAAACAGAGCCTGAGAGCTTAGCGAATGGTCAATTGTTTTGTGAAAGAATAAAACAATTGACCGTTCCCACTTTCCAGAAGGCTTCAAATAATCTCCAACCCTACAATATACTGTTTTGTTTTTACAGCAGAGGTTGTGAAATAAATTTTGGTGATATTCTTCTTAGTTGTCCTGAATTTTTTTCAAACATCATAAAGAATTTAACAGGGCGTGATGAGATAACAGTGACATTTTGTTCTCTCCCTCTTTCCCTGCTGCTCTTCTGCCCCTTAAGCTAGACCAAAAATTGGGAACAAAACAGTCGGCTGCAGACTTTATATTTGTCGCAGACAGTGTCACCTGTGGCTGTTGGTCATGACCAGACTGTCTGGCTGTCCGCTTGGCTCCTCACCCTCCCTGCCCTTCATCCTCTCCTGGCGTGCCCTGCGCCTTCTCTCACGGGCCACCTCCTCCTCGTCATCATCATTCTTCGCCAACCTGAGGAAGACAAAAGAAGAGAGATAGAATGGGTGAGGACACAAACAGAGACCTTTTTTTTCAGCTTCAACCTTAAACCCTTCACCCCCTTCTGCCCTTCCTCAATTTATCTTTACGGTTAGAAACTTCAAAGTGAACGATTCTTTAAATTGGACTGTAATCATCACATTGACCAAATCTGGTGGATTTAACCAAAGCTTTTTTTTTCTTCTTCTCTCCTATCAGACTGACCTGTCAGCTGTGCAACAACCAATACTTCTTATCGTGGAAGCAGTTTTCACGAGCTGATAAAACCTCAGCCTGGAGACATGGCTTGGCTGAGGATAAGAGAGAGCCAGAGAAACAGTTCTGGGCCCACAGCTTGTACTGGTCTGGTAAGTGTTGGAACAGAGCTTACTGTATGTACTGCAAAACAACCACTAGCCTTAAAAGTTTATATTTCTACAAGGAATTTAATACCATATTAAATCTGGAAATCACATTTTTCTTGGGTTAATAAAATCTTGTGTCATAACAACTTGGATATGGGTGGAGTGAGCTTTCTTTTAAAGATACTGCCTCTTGTTAAATACATTCTAGAAACAATCTCAGTTTAGCTGAGACACTCATGTCAGCACTTTCCCAGTTAAAAGGAATAGTTTGTCATTTTTGGAAATACACTTGTTCGCTTTCTTGCAGAGAGTTAGAAGATTGATACCACTCATATATGTACGCTTAATATGAAGCTACTGAAGTTTAGCTTAGCTTAGCACTAGGATTGGAAGCAGGGGGAAAAAGCTAGCCAAAAAAGGTAAAACAAAATCTGCCTACCAGCATCTCTAACAGCCATGAATTAACATGTTATACGTATCTTGCTTGTTTAATTCATACCTTTAGACCTTTGATCCAAATTTCTTTTTTAGTATAGCCGTTTCCCCCTGTTGCCAGTCTTTATGCTATGCTAAGCTAACCGGCTGCTGGCTGTTACGGTGTATTTAACGGACCGATGTGAAAGTGGTACCAATCTTCTCACCTAATTCTCAGCAAGGAAGCGAAATACCCACGACAACACAAATATCACTTTCCCAGTTTCTTTCTTTCACAACCTAAGAATGCGTGCAAGTATATAATTAGAAGAAAACTTGGGGATAACCTGGGATAACCCTGGGATATCTTACCAGTGTGAAACACAGTTTCCCTTTTGGTGATGTATTTTCTTACTACTATGCATAAATGCTCAAGCATACAGTAGATGAAGAGCGGTCACGCCAGGTCGTGTAAGGTAAAAATCTTACCTTTTTTTTTGCTTTAGACACAAGAATTCGAGAACTGCTTATTTCTAGTCGCCCTATCTTGCCCTGCCATTAGCAGGGATAAATCCATTTTAAAAACCAACCGCCCATATCCTTAATATGGCAAAATCCAAAGCAGACATGCAGTGGATTATGTATGTCTTTATTAAATGCAGTGGTTTAAGCAAAGGGTGCGGCTGCATACAATCATCAACACAACTCCATTGTTCAAAATCTAGTTGGCTCGTGAGCTACTGTATATTTATGTGCTTAAATTTGATTAAAAGCAACAAGTTGAGGCCTCTCTCTGGAGCCGGTCCAAAGTCACTCTGGGAAATTCAGAATGTCTAACTTAAATACAAGTAGACAGGTTTAGGGATAGACACTTAAAAAGTAAAAGTATATTTAATGCTGCATTATAAATCACAGCACCATAAACTGAGGATATCTTACAACAGTTATATACAACCAGAGACAGAATTTTACCTTTATTCTAAAGTATCAAATTAGTTCCCAAACGGCTGTGTTTCTGGCCACCTGACATCTATGAACTCAGCTCCATGCTTGAACTGTGTTGCCCCGACTGACCTTTACACTCCCACTGCTAACCACATGCCTAGCTACCTGACATCACAGCGCCGCCTTTGAGGTCAGTCAGCGAAGCGTGCTATTGCATGTTAATTGCAACACGTGTGGGGAACTGAGCTAAAGCTGCTTGGGTTTATGTGAGGTTTTACAGCTTGTGAACAACTGTTTCCTTCTTCCTTTCCTTCCCCTTTGCTGTTCTTTCCGCCTCCCATTTATTTCTCTCAGATGAGGAATGTTGTCATAACAGAACGGATGAATCTGTTAACGCCCAAGCTGGACCTATGGGACGGTGACATCTGTGACGTCAGGCAATGATTTACACATGTGCATGTGTGTGTGCTTAAATCTGATAATTCAGCATATTTAAGGGTAGAAAACTGGTCAAACCCAGATTGGTATTTCAACCTTAAAGCTATCTTATGTAACACCAACCACTGTGGCCACAAGTTACAATGACAATATATAATGGCAAATGCTAAAATGTAGCATAATAAAGCACAAGAGGATAGTAAAAACTGACTCTGATATATCTATTTTAAGTTTGCCAACGTTTGCTAACATTAGCCACCATAAGCTACTGGTCATACAAGACCAAGTAAAGCTGCAGCATGAAGTGAGAGGGGTTTTATTGCTCCACAATTCAGCTTTTTTTAAGAGGAAGAATGTGTCATTTCTTTTTTCAAAAGTTACATAGTAGTCACTTTGAATAATTTCTTTCCCCCCAAAATCTTAGTTTTCTTTTTCAGTTGCATTCATCTTCCGTCAATTTAAATTGAGTTCCCCTGCAGTAGAAAGTACATTAACTCTTATTTAAAATGCCAGAGTGATATGTTGTTTCTGCCTTAACTCCCTGGGGACTGCGCCATCCGAGAAACAGCACCAAATGTCATGAGAAAGAGAAAAAAACAGCTAAAAATGGAACAAAAGAGTCCTTGGTGACGACAACAATCTCAGGGTTAAAGATTCCTCAGTAAGAGAAAGGAACAAACTCCTAAAAGCTGAATTAGCATTCCTGTCAATCACAGCCTTGGCTAGAGACGCGTACACAACCAAAGCCCCAATTTGATATCCCTTTCCTTACCTAGGCCCCAAACTCTATCAGCATACTGACACAGAAATATGAGGAAAGGTGAAAACGGGGATAAGGAAGGGAAAAAAAGGAGGGAAAAAGAAAGAGCAAGTGAAATAGAGAGTGAGGATAAAGAGAAGTGGGAAATGAAAAACGGGAAAGGAAAGGGCGTGCACGATAATGGAAAAAGGAGTAATCTGCAGATTTTATCATAGACGACATCTTTTCCTGTACAGAATGATGTGCAGCCACAGTTATAAAGTTCAGGTATGCGTGTCTGTCAGAATAAAGTATGCAACAGATGACCTTTTCTTGGGTGGCCAAGTACAGTATGTAAGGAAAGCAAACTGCACACTATTAACTGACAGCTAATATGCACTTAGGTTTCCATGTGGCAGCTGTGTTACAGCTGAAACGGAAATTAAAAGTCTTGTTACACATGTGCATAAAGTCCTAATTTTCTTGTTTTTTTTGCTACACGGTACAGTACAGCAATGCTGATTTAAGCAGGATTCTGTCTTCATAGAGTAACTGTCTGCGTGGACAGCACCGGCACACAAAACATCGCCATTCGCGGGCCTATTAGGGAGAAATATGTCCAAATATTTTCTTTACAGCGAAATATCTCAGAAATGTCAGTGAAAACAATTTGGTAAAAGCCCATGAGAAAAGACTTCTTCACCCCTCCTCAAGAGGAGAGGGACAGAGGGAAAGGGAGGGAGAAAAGTAGAGAGGAAGATCGAAAAGAAAAGCTGCTGTGAACAGAGGGGAGGGGAGAAAAGGAAGGGATGGAGAGGGAGAGGGAAAGAGGGTGGGGGCTCTGCTTACGCTGTCAGAAATGCTGACCCATTCCCACGCTGGCCTCTCTGGACTATTTCCCTTCCTACCGCCGGCCCAAAGAACCACAACTTACCCTGTATGTCTCTCTTCCCCACCCTGTGCTTTGCTGGGCTGGCTCCAAGAATACACAATGTTAGAATTCCCCTCGACTGCATTTATTCTTATTCACAGATGAACAAGGCAGTATACCATGCATATAAAACATAAATATAACACTTCTCTTTGGGAGTAAAATAGTATGATTAGGCTTAAAAAAAATCAGCAGCAATAGCTTAACTCCTGTCGAAGTTTGATGTGGTGAGTTAGAACATACATTGCTCCACCTTTCCCTCCCTATCTCTATCGCTTTATCTGTATCTCCCTCGCTCTTCCTGACAGAACCAACAGGTTTACGATGCAGGACCTGGGTCACGTCTGGAACGCTCCATTCACCCTGGGCGAGGATTATTTGGCATGGCTCATTCACGGAGGATGGGTGTTATTTCCTCGGCCCTTCCTGGTCTCTCAGGGGGAGGGCACGGCACAGATGTAAAGAATGGTGGATGAGAGAGAGAGAAAGAGGGGTTAGAGCGAGAGAAGGAAGAGGAGACTGAGAAGAAGATGGAGAATAAGAGATTGAGTGAGTGGGGAAGAGGAGAAGGTAGTGCATTTTAAAATGTAAGAGGAAGCCCAAGATGAAAAGAGAAAAGCAAGGGAAAGATGAGAAGATGGAAGATGTGAAAGTAAGAAGAGAAGGTGGAGGAGGTTTGGGAGTGAAGGGGAATGGAGAGAGTGAGAAGAAGAATAAGGAGGACGACGGGTTGAAAATGAAAGTGGAAGTAGATGAGGTGAGAGGAGATGAAGCAGGGAGAAGATGAGAGTGAGGAAGCTGAAGAAGAGGAGGATAGAGCGGATGCATAAGGAAGGAGAGGAGGAGATGGAGTATGGCGAGAAAAAAGGGAGAAATGGCAACTAGAGAGAAATAGACTGACCTTCTGAAAAAGGACATCAAAGAAGAAATCATCAACATTGTATATTTAGCAAAGTTCTACATAAATTACATTAAAAGGAATATTTGCTCATTTAAGGAAACATGCTTATTTACTTTCTTGCAGAGAGTTGAGAATGAGAAGATTGATACCACTCTGTCTGTGCAATAAATATGAAGGCACAGTCAAGAGACGGTTAGCTTAGCTTAGCATGAAGACTGAGTGATGGAGAAGGACTTAAACCGCACCAAAAGTGTAAAAACGACTATGTTGTGGTTTTACTGAGGGTTATGCGCGGGAACATTCAAATTCTTATCTAACTCTCAGCAAGACAGACGGATTTGAGTTTTTCCCAAGTTGTTCCTTTACCTGTTCCTTTAACTGTCCAACATACAACAGTGATGAATCACCATTGCGGCCGTGCAATATATACGCAATGTGTAAATATTCTGTTGAGGACAATGAACTGCTCCAGCTGCATTAAGCAGGGAGTAACAACAGCTTTTTTTGGTAAACTATGGGTACTATCACTGTTACAAAAGAAGACTATTTCTAGCTGAAGCAGACACCCTTTGGTCACTGTTTAACTGGGAAAATTCCACATCCATGTGCTCTCTATGGGAAAAGATGCAGTCGAGACATTCCTGTGTGTTTCATTGAACATAAATGTACTATAGCACTGATGAGCAGGGGAACTAAAGAGCATAAGAGAGTGTGAGAAACCTCAGCAGAGCAGAAAACCATGTGTGTGTGTGCGTGCGTGCGCGCGCGTGCGTGCGTGCGTGCGCGCGTGCGTGTGTGTGTGTGTGTGTGTGGCTTTACTGAATAGAGCTAGACGTGAATTGAAGCCCATTGTGCACCTCTATGTCAACAATCATTTTCTTACAACTATAACTGAGACTGATGTAAGACAGGGAAGCTTGGCTGACACACACACACACACACACACTTCATGAAAGTGAATGGAGCTTGTCAAACCTTCATCACCTGATGCTGATCCAAACACACATGCACACTACAGCGAACGCCTGCATGGTTAACTGAATGCACGCATGCACCCTATGCACATGTACACAGCTTACACAGACTATGGGACACATACACACACACTCTCTCACACACACAGACAATCTCACTGTCCCAGCATGTAGGAAACAGCTCATGGAGACCTGGCCAGTAAACACTTATAATAGCCAGGAATTTGGCATTCCTACAGCCATTATTATATGGCCCCACACTCTCTCTGCGTCTCTCTCCGCTGTCTCACAGTGTGCTCAGTGATGGTTGAATGGAAGCAGGCCAATGAGACAACATGTGGTTTTGACTAGTCCAACCGAGAGGGGCATGTAAATATTGATTGTTTCAATATATTGGCAGAAATGGAAACAATGTAGAGATGTAATCTTTTATCAAAAACAGGAGCGGCGTGTCGCCTGCCAGATGAAATTATTGCTACTCGGACCAAATAAACAGTCATGAACAAACTCCCGCCAAGCTAAAAATGTAAATGTCCAAGGCACTTACAACTCGTACTCTTTTTCACTCTTGGTCAACTTCTCTTTCAGTCAGTCAGTCAGTCCTCATCTCTTCCCTCTGTAGGCTCTTCTTAGTCTACATTTTCTGCCAAATTTCATCTTCTCCGTGTAACATAAACACGGCAAAACTGCATAAATAATTCTAACAGCAGGGGGTTTATGGGGGTTTTAAGCAATGAAAATATAACAACGGCATTAACCTTCCCTTCAATCAGCTATTTAGAGTGCATCTGGGGAAATGAGGCATAAAAGTCTGAAAGAAGTTAAAACAAAAAGATGCCAAGAGGGAGAACACTGCGTAACTGTTACACAAAATCAAAATGCACAGGATCTTTACCCTAAAATAACAGAAATTATTCTGAGGTTATTGTGAGGTTACAAAAGCTTTTGATAAAGTCGCTATGGAAGTAGTATGTGTGTCCCTTAAAGGAGAATTCCGGTCAATTTCAACACGTAGCTCTGTTGTTTGGAAATTTGGAGTGCTGGCAGTAGCAAAAAAACCGAAAACAATCGGTGCTGCCTACAACGTGTTATCCCCCTGCTAGCGTTAGCACCCAACAGGCTTAAACAGGGCAAGTTTTAAACGTGCTTTTAGCCTCTAAACATACTCGAAATGTCATTACAAATGCCTACCCATGTGAAGTGATTCCTTCCGAGGGAACACAGCGAATCTGACTGCAGTAGATGTGACAGAAAGGCATAAAAGTTGTGTTAATCCAGCCAGTGCACATACCTCTGTTTATTTCCTGTTTTCCGGTCAAGTCCACACTAGTCGATTGTCGAACTCATACAATCCAATATTCCAGTCAAATTTGCTGTGTGCCACTTAAATGTCTGCGCTGCTCTCTGATGCTCCGAAACAGACGTTACAAGCAACAAAAACATCGCTGCATGTCACGCTAGTTAACACTAATATTACGTTACACTTGTCAGCAGGTAACATTAGCCTATCGTTAGCTACAGTAGTAACTGGATTCAACATGGTTAAAATGCTGACAGTTAAACGATGTAAAAGTTCGGGATGCACCAATCCGACTTTCCTAACTAAGACAAAATAACATAGATGTAATGTATTGAATTCTTATTTATTTGTACACTCAACTTTTCCAGCATGCGACACACGTGCGACAGAGGGAAAAAAACTAACAAAACTAGACCTTTTGTCAACATCGGGACCGATATCCGATCTTAATATCGGATCGGTACACCCCTAGTAAAAGTTTGACTGTATTTAACTGCAGAGGATTCTAACAGCGGGACGTACAACCACCTGCCGCTAAAGCTATGAGCTAAAAGACACAAACTAGCACTGGTCACTGCTGTTGTCGGAAATACAACACAGACGGGACTAAATGTTGCGTTTCCTTAAACCTGGTAAACCTTGTGGTGCATTCATAGTTATTGTAAAATACCCTTTTCTCATCTGTTTTTGTCTTTTAACAGCAATTTAATTATTGTTAAAAGTTATTGTTTTTACATGTTTAATAATCATTCAAATTCCCCCTTTTGTGCTGATCCAAAAATTGATCCGATCCGTGACTCAAAACCGTGATCCGAACCGTGAGTTTTGTGACCCATTGCATCCCTATTTGAGAGGGATGGCAAATTATATTGCAAGCCATTATCTCCTTGTTTCATTATTAAAATGTGTGGTATAGTTACATAAGAAATGAATTGCTCCAAATATAGGCAGTTTAAAACATGGCAACCGTAGTGTCAATTTCGGCAACCAAAAGCTGATGCCTGGTTGCCAAGCCGGCAACCACTTTAAAAAGTTAGCGTTGAGCCCTGCTTACATTTGCGTGGTGACAACTTTATAAGGTGATAATATTGTATGTCCTTGTTGTGTTTTTAGCTTGTTCCATGGCCCCCAAGTGACCAAAAACAATCAATTAATGCAACTTTAAAGAATTGTGACCAAGATATGTACTACTATGCACTGGCAACACTGTTTACTACCACAAGCACAGTAGAGTATATCTGGCACTTCTGTACCACAATTTTTTGTTACTTATCGGCTGATATTTATGCTGATACCATATATCTCTGATAAGCTATTTGAGCGATAATATTGGTCATGTAGATTTATAGGTCGCCTTTATTCACTACCCAGAATAAATAAGTAGAAGAGTAAAAAGACCCTTGTTGGCCTCCATGGCATACCCCTGTGGAAATAAACTTGGCACCATCCATACAGCACACACAAGCTGGCAGACACTTTATTTTCAATGAATGACTTAACCCTGAATTTTATTACCTAGTATATCTCCTTCACTATTGTGGATGGTGTGCATGGTTTTGCAGAATTTCCTTTATACAAGAAATGCTGTTTTACCTTGAGCAAAAGGCCTTCTTCATTACTAAGGTAAACGCTGCTCACATATTCTTTGTGTCATAGAAAAATTATCAGTCAGAAACATCTATGCATTCAGCCGTGGTCAGACCTATGTCAGCTTGTTTTTCATCAGTGATGGAGTAACAGGCTTGAACAAAACTCTTCCCACAGATACATCAAACAGGCGAGTGACCTTGGCCAGTATCTGCATCCACATCAACCTCATCCTTAATTGGAAGGGCTGTAGCACAGATGAAGAGACATTTGTGAAAAGGCTCTATAAAATGCTTCCTTGGCACACTGTATCAAGCTCTCACAAAAAAGTCCCTTTTTACTAGTTTTGATTACTACACTTGGCATGTTAACACTCAATCAATTTGTTGAAATGAACTTTAGCTTAATCAATTTCTTACATTGAATCAAAGGGAGTTCACAAGGCTGCGGTATCTGGGAGAGAAAATTGGAAAGAGGGAGGGAGGGCGTGATTGAACATTCCCACTTAAAGGTCATCTCATTGCTTATCAGATTTCTTATCAACCTTTTTTTTCTTTCTAGCCTGGGTTGGGGGAAGCCAATATTTGCTGAGCGATGTTTTAAAAGACCAAGAGGAGGGTCTAAGCCATTAAAGCTGGCTCCCTCCTGCTCCAACTTGGCAAGAACATCAGAGGAGGCGCGCTGTGCATTGACAACCAGAGCCTCATTACACAACCCAGGCTGCTCCCTCAGCTTCACACAACCAAAGTAGTAAGATCTTCAATGGCGACAAGTTCTGTGGCTGGCTGCAACTTCAAATTAATCCATTGTTAAGGACTGACTTTTTAAACACTTTCTGATTTGCAAGAGAATTAGTTGGAAAATCCTGGAGTATTAATCTGCAGATGTGAATGACGGAGAATCAAATGGATCTTACCGTTCGGCCTCCAGGCGCATCTCCTCCCGCTTCTGCCTCCTCAGCTCCCGGCGCCGCTCAAAGTCCATTTCCTCCATGATTGTGCCCTGAGGGATGACATCATCAAACACAGACATGTTCTTTTACTTAATTTCAGGAAGGAAGAGAGGAAAGAAAGACAAAAACACATTCATTTAGATATCCTGAGAGGGCAGACATGCATGTTCACTTTTATAAGAGTACTGTATATGAAGAGGAATATGTATAGTTATGGTTGCAAGATAGAATAATGCTAGTTATACTGTTCTTATTTTTATATCATGTGGCTGTTTTTGTCTGAAAACGTCTTATCTGTTGTAATGTTTTATGTTTTGTGTGGACCCCAGGAAGAGTAGCTGATGTTCTGCATCAGCTAATGGGGATCCTAATAAAATCAAATAAAACCAGTCAAACAAAGCCTTAGTTTTCTGGTTATCAACGTACTTTGTTTAAAGTCAGAATCCTTAAGATTTTCATTAAATTCAACCCTATTTTTTTACTGGATTCAAATTGCCTTTACACGCACAGGGGATTCACAAGAAACGAGACAGCATTGTAATCAAGAGTTACTGTTACAGCCGTGTCACAGCTTTATATGTTACTGGTAATGCAAACGGAACATGCTACTGCTGCTGCTTTACATTAAAAGCATTTAAGATGCGAAACAGGGGGTGACTTTTATTGTGAAGCAGCCACAGGAAGCACAATGCATTTGTCTCCGGAGTTCGCGCTAACAGCAATCGCTGATCAAAACTGTCATTTTGAGGATGTTTTCATCAGCATATTTTAATTTTTGCAAGGAACAAGAATAGACGAGTAGCTACAGAGTAAGTGTTTGCTACGGTATTTAACCGCTATTACACTTATTATAATCACAGCTGACGCCCAATCACTCAACCCAATCAATCAACTTGAAGTACAATCCCTCCCGACACCACATGTCAAAAGTGTGTAGCCATATCTTTGTGTTTAAAAGCCTCAGCCTTAAGTGACAACTGCCTGGCTGAAACCTATGCCCCAAAACTTTGGTGGAAAACATAGAGGTGAGGCAGACAAAGAAGAGCAGAGATACAAAGACAGAGGAGGGAGAAGCCAACACAGGATGTTAACTCAGTCAGTTAAGAGCAACTCTCACTAAAAATACGCCACTAGGGTACGTGACTGGATATGCAGTGAGGACCGAGACCACCCAGGAGCTGCATAGCCTCCATCATACATCTACGATCCCAGCTAAACCCCCAGCAACATCTTCAATACACTGGAGCAAAGTAAACAGACCCTAGCTGAGCACAAGAATGATAAAGGTGCATGGCAGTTCGCGGGATAAAATGACAGCACTGAATATAGTCACACTAAAAACACGTTATCCTTCGTGGTGAAACAACATGAGTAGGAAAGTGACTGTGGCAGAAAATAAGATGCAGTAGGACAAGTTGCAGACACAAAGAACGAATTTTGACTGTCATACCTTGAATTAGCCTTGAAACAATGTGTTTTTCTTCACACCATACCAGCTTTTCACAATGCTCTCTCCAAACAGAGATACAATGCAACAACAAGTAATAGTCTGCAACAGCCCGGCCTCAGCTGACAAAAAAGGCAAATGCCTGTTCCCTTCCCCTTTCTGCTAGTTGTCCCTCCCTCCATCCCTTAGTGACCTCCTTCCTTCTTTCCCTCAGCCTTACCCCCTTCCTTCCTCCCTCCCTCCCTCCCTATCTCTACTGTTAACTTTTCTTGTGTTGTTTACCTACATGTCAGAGCTTGGCTAAACCCTGCTCTGGGACGTGATCTAGCTCTTGAGCCCAGCTTCCTGTGTGTTATAAGCATGCTTGTTTCTTTTATCTGCAGTTGCATACAGGAGGGGGTCAAAGAGAGCCTCTTTATACATTGACCTCTGTATATGAGTGCATGCACACAAGCATGTAGGTGCAACATTACAGTGTTTGGGTGCATGCATCACACTAAGAGTACTAATGAGCATGCACAGATGCACAGGAAACACACAGACAGGAGAGAAGTGCTAAAAGAAACCATGACTCTAAGGGACCCTTCTAACCCTCACCCTCCCCACTCCATCTTCTCCCCCAGTCTCCTCCCCCCATGTGAGCCTGTACAGTAAACACAGCCTCGTCTCCCCGCTATTACACTGTAAATGCCTCTGTGACTCGGAAGAGATATTTTAAATACCACAAAAATTCACTCTCTATGTTTAGATTCCCTCTTAGTGTCATTTGTGAAACGAGGAGGAGGGGGGCAATTGGCACTTGGATGTGGAGTTATTCATACAACCGTAATTAAGACGAAATGAGAGTAATAACTAAAACCGACAAGGCCTCCAAACATCACCAGTCTAATCACATACTTCCTAGAACCAGCGACGCCAAGGGAGATTGTATTAGTAACACAAGCACGACAGCATATAAACTTGAAGTTATTGTTGCAAATAATGCGTGATTTATGCAGCTGAGAAGACCGCGTTTTTCATTCAGTGTTCAGTTTTGTACATAAATGAGTTATAGACCATTTAAAAGCATGACATTTACAATGTAAATTAGAATAAAAGTAGGTTTGTCAACAAAATGATTATAAGTGGACCATGCAAGATTTTACATGAATAATAAACCTGAGATAATTATATTTTTTCAAGCTGATATATGATGTAAGAATAGGGCTGCTGACTGAATGCAGCACAGCCACATTGTCTCGTCTCCACATGGGAGAGCACCAGGCGTAGGACAGAAGAGGAAGCCTGTGGCTTGCAGACAAGGCCCTCAGTAAGACATAGAAATGTAACTGTTGTGTATATCACTGGAGGGACCACCCACACTTTGCAAAAGCTAACAGAGGCAGAACGAGAAAAAGACAGCATTCCATTAAGTTGAGCAACCTACAGTAACAGGTTTGTGATATTTTCAGACTTTTTACAACAGCCTATCTTAGCCTGTCTGCTGTAAAACCTCTTGTTCCTTCCTGTTGCTGCATCTGTACATTTTTTCAACCATTTATCACTAAAACCTGCATCATTCATCCATCCATCACATCCTCCCTTCTTATTCTGTCTCTCTTTTCTCTTCTCCTCCCCCTCTTTCTTTTTCCCTGTCTGCACCAACCTTCTACAATGGCTATAATGACACATTTACCAGTCAAATTACTACCTGTTGAGACTGCCAGACCCTGGCACAGAACCCAGTGTCTAAGTGCCAGTCTCTTAAAAAGCCTTAAAAGCCAAGTTGATATTATCCTGACAGCCACTGGGATTACAGCACCTTATAATGCCTCTATCTACTCAAGAAGTCTTGAGTTAAAAGCACCAAAACAATGGGCCTCTATTGGCCAAATGAGGCACAAAGTAGATCAAGCAACAGTCTGGTAGTAGCTGAAGAATAAGTATGGGCCAGCAGCACATCTATTTTTGGCTTTGGTGAAATGTTCCTAACACTGGTTAAGCATTCTGTGAGAAGAGAAGACTGCAGATTTTTGGTCAGATTTCTTACTGTGATACTCAGAGCAACTATCCCCTCACAGCCTTTGGACAAACACATTAATCTCCATATTATGGCTATGGAGCTATGTAAGGAATGCTCCTATTTAACCTCTGATTTTAGCAGAGGGGGACTTGAAAGAGCCTCCAAATTACTCATTCACATGCCAGTTACAGACAACTCCTCCTTCGGAACTTTTTTGTGTGCAGTGACTGTTTTGGTTTTTGAATAAAGGGAATCAATCTGAAGATAAACGAGTCAAAACTAGCTCAGCGCTCGTTATGTGCTTGCCAGCTGTGAGGTTGGCAAATGAAGGAACAATGATGACTCGTTGCAGCTGGTGATTATACGGCTTAGTCACAACCAAGTCACTGTTTTGCAAGTCTCAAGTATTATAAGTCTCAAGTCTGCACCAAAGTCCCAAGTCAAGACAGGCAAGTCCCGAGGCAAGTCTCACGTCAAGTCCAAAGACCTAAACTTGTGTTTCAAGTCCTAAACAAGTCATAATGCAATATTCACCAAATGTAAACAACAGAGTTTAATAAATTAAATTTACACAAATCATGAAGGCCTTTCCGAATGTGCATTTATTTAAACAAGTTCTGACAAGTGCTACTGAATTTAATAACACAGACACTGCATGTTCATAATGTTTTATGTCAACATAAACAAAGGCATTTAAACAGTTTCATTCAGCCACAAGGTTGTTACTTAGAGTTAAGTACGAGTTAGGGAGGGAACCCACGACACTTTGCCGACATGGTATGGGGTTCCAATTGTGCCAAAATTAAGTCGACATGCTTACATTCTGTCTATTTGTCAATGTCTATAAATTATTTAGCCTCAACTTAACGTTACCGTTCTTTGTGCAGCTTCAAACGTCAAACGAAGTTGCAAGTTGTTGCTGTGATTTTCAACCTGCTTTTTTTGCACATTGTAATCAATTTTTTTGTTGTCCACCACATAGGCTTGTGCGATCTCTAATATTTTCATCACCAGTCTGACAGGTTACATTGAACGTAATTACGTAAGTACATAATTGCACATAACATATTATGGATATGCGGAGCGGCTTTCACTTTCATCAATGAAACTATTAACGGTTCGACTGTCCTGTGCTGCCTCCTGCTTGGCTGACATGCTTCTGTGTTGATAGCGTCTTGCTCGACGCAGTATTTTTGTCATATTCATCATTACAGCAGCTAATCCACTTTACATTTAAATCTAATGTTACACTATCGTTCACTCAAGCACTCATAGCGATCTCCTTTTAGCGACTTTCTCGTTACTCAACCACAGATGTTTAATGTTTACACGTTGTTAGCTACTTTAGTTTAGCAGTTAGAGGTGGTTTTATCTCTCCGGCTCTCTGTTGATCTGAGCGTCAAATTGAGCTATCCCTATGCATCCTAATGTTGACAAATGAACATGTAATAACTGTAGTTTATTTATTTGTCGTGTTGGACGCAAAGCTCCGCACCAGGGAAACCTGGCTGTATCTTATCTTTAGCTAACAGTAACGTTAATTGTTGCGGGCTTACCTCATGTAGCTCCCGTCCCCTGGCAGCAGCGGGGGAGGCTGGGTGACTACTGTCCGAAATCAGCACAGCCCATCAGGTGTCAGATCCATGGAAAAGGGATGGCAAAATGCTTTGTAATTAACATTAAGGCAGGGCTCGACATAAGCAATGGCCCGGGCCAGTAAAAACGTATGTCACTGGCACGCACGGCACTTTTCGACATAACTTGTTCATGCTTCTCTCTGGTCTGCGGTCTGTCAGATTGGTTAAAGTGGTTCTGGGAAATGATGCATTCATGAAGTGACTCTGACTCGAGACTGACTCGAGTCAAAGTCATGTGACTCGAGTCCACACCTCTGCAAATCACATACAGTTTTAGGTCTTTATGATAGTAAAAGAAGAAAAAACAATTATACACATGCTAAGCTCACACATGTTGGAGCAAGACACCTAAATAATAAAGACAACGATTTTACATGGATCCTCAATTGACGAGCAACATGATCCCACAAGAAAGCTAGCTAGTTGTTGACAGTTGTTAACAGAATAAGTCTACATCTATGCTAGCAGCTCTGTAGGCTTTGCCTGTAAGCTAAATGCTAATGTCATAAAGCTAACATGCTAATGTATGGGAGGTTTAATGTAAGGTGACCAGATTTCTGAGACAAAATCCAGGGACATTTTCAGCTCAGAAGCGTAAATACCTCCAAAAAAGGTAATGTTTTTATCTTTGTAAAACTTAAACGGGGACACTGCCCCAGGAGGGGTCACTAGACCCAGAGCTGCACTGGGGCACAAGCCCCCCTAGGGGGGGTCCATGGGCATGCTCCCCTGTAAGAAAATGTTGTCTATTTTAACGTTTAAATGCATCAATCTGGTGCACTTTGAAAAGAAATTCAGAGGTTAGACTTGATTATTCTTATCTATGGATGGAAATATTTGTGCTGTAGCCTGAACTATTTTGCACTTCAGAATTATAACCATGCACACACAGGTGGAATAGTTTTTTCTTCATATTTTTGCATTAGTGTCACTAGGAAGCATACCAGTAGAAAGATATATTCATATTTGTAAGTTGGATATATATAAGTGGGATTGTCTGGAATTTGGCAACATAATAACCATTATGGTGGGATACACTGGCTAAGCAAATAACAAAAATGTCTGTGCTGACATAAATAGTTTACATGAGAATACATTATAACTTTGGCCCTTTGGCTGAGTCTCTATCTGTCAGAGGGAGAGCAGAAGTGCGGTTGTGAAGAAGATGGTAATTTCATGGTGCAGATTAACACTTTTGCATGCACTATATCCGTGTCACATTCTCATTAGGGGCTGAGCCCCCCTAAAGGTCTGATCCTAGAATCGCCCCTGCTGCTACTTCATAAGTACTCCACTACACCTCAGAGGGAAATGTTGTAATGTTTACTGCACTACATTTATCTGACAGCTTTTGCTTTATTGCTTCACGCTGGGCTTGTTTCTGCAACAGCTCATTGAGTATCGGATACAATTAAAACTATTGAGGAAATATTTTCCTTTTACATTGGTCCAGTATTAAACGAGATCGCCGCAGTCGGCAACGGTCAAACAAGCTACAATGTAAGTTAATAATACGTCAATTTCCAGCTTGTATGTATGTTCATAAAAGTGCTCGTTTTAAAAGTTAAAGAGTAAGATCCTTTTTTAAAACATAAAAAGTCTGCGAAATTGCGTTCGCTAAACCCACCAGACTCCATGTAAATAAACAGCAATTTTAGCATCGTAAAATGGGCATTCTAGAACATCCCTGAGCTCTGAGGCTTGCTCTGGCTGTCTTGAGCCTGTGCGTGTAGGGTGCACGACTATTTCATTCCAATTTCGGGTCTGTCAGTCACAGTGAAAACCGGGGACAGCTCCAGCCGGGGACAGGTCACCGAAACCGGGGACTGTCCCCGGAATCCGGGGATGTCTGGTCACCCTAGAATGTCAACCATGTTTACCATCTTTTTTAGTGTGTTAGCATGCTAACATTTGCTAATTAGGACTAAAAAAGTGCAGTTAAGGCTGATGGGAATGTAGTTTTCCAGGTATTTTGTCAAAAACTAAAGTATTTTGAAATCCAGGTTTAATATACCTTTGATTTTCATCTTTATGAAAAGTGAAAGAGTAGGGCCATATAACAGTGCCAACACAAACCACAGTCTGCAGTTACCGTATCTGTCCATATACCCTAAAATGAATGGTGCATTATTATTAGGGTTGCTTAGTAAGGACATAAAAGCAAACACTGTAGCACTACATGTACAGCTGCTGGACCACACAGTTCTCTGGGGAGGGGAGAGGAGAGGAGAGGAGAGGACAGGAGAGGAGAGGAGAGGAGAGGAGGATTTATATGTCTAGCAGATATGGAGTCACAGCTGTGCAGGTGTCCAGGTGAAGAGAGGTATTCCAGTAATCTGGAATGTGAAGGCAACACGGGCACAAAGCCTGGCCTTTCTAGTCGTTGCATCAATGGAAGGAAATATTTTGTCCACCTGCTACAGTTGTTGGTATGTTGAAGAACTCATGAACCACTTCCACTCTTTCATCAGTCGCATGCCATTTGGTTTTTCAGAAATAATCAGTGGTGGAATGTAACAAAGTACAAATACGGTTACATAGTTACTGTACTTAAGTACATTTTTTCACGTATCTGTACTTTACTTAAGTACAATCAATAGTGCATACTTTTGACTTTTACATTGTTACATTTTGCAGCAATTATCTATACTTTCTACTCCACTACATTTCTACAACGTTCCGTTACATCTTCGTTACATTTTCTGATCAGTTTTCCCCCCTGCCAAAACCTCTTCCTGACCATCACACGTTTGCAGTCCGCAGGGAAGCCTTCAGCAGCGGCCGTCCAGCTCCCAGTGCCGCTCGCGATATTACGAATCCCACTATGGCCACGCCAAGACCCACCCTTCAATAGCATTTATTGGCCAGGCGCGTACCGGTACTACCGCTGCTCCTGTTACTGCTGCTGCTCCCGATACTCTGCTTGGTCATATGTGAAGCATCCGTTATAGGGTTAATATACAACCCGTATATTTATCTTAAAAACACTCCCGGTCCTCCTCAACTGTGAAGCCACGTACTTGTTGTCCAAGCCCGTGTGTTCTCGCTAAATAAATGTGTGCAGCATTCACTGTCCCATGGGAAATAATGCAAAGTCGAGCTTCATGCAGATCACCCTGATAGATAACCAGAATTGTAAGTCAGAATGTAAACTGGGCCACAGATGGTAAGCACAATTACATTAACCTAAAACTAACTTAATTAAAATGCCACAGCCCATACTGTTTTTTTTAAATTATAGACATTAAGAGCATAAATCGTTATGCAAGTACTTTTACTTTTAATACTTAAAGTACATTTAAAATCAGGTACTTTTTACTTTTACTTAAGTAGGGTTGTCATTGTTGTACTTCTACTTTTACTAAAGTAAATATATCTCTGGTTATTTGTACTTTTACTTAAGTACTGAGATTCAGTACTTCCTCCACCACTGGAAATAATATGTACTACCTTGGAGACTACGTGACACACAAGATCCAAATGCTACAGTAAAATATGCTCGGACTATTGTAAAATGATAACCGATTATATAAAAAATAATAATGTCAAATATTGTTGAGATAACGAATAGGCTACATATCATGGGATATTGTGGATGATACGGCCCCTTAACTGTGAAAAGAGAGCAGCAGGATTTCAGTATTTTGACATCAGCTGTCTTAACCTATCAATATTTAGTCAGCCAGACTAAAAATGTAGGGCTTCAGTCAAAAGTTGAAGAAGACAAAAATACAATTGTCTCCACATTCTGACAAATTTGAGGCTTTTATTGTGACAGCCTCTCTTCAAATACTGTCATGGGTCTGCCAGACTTGCTTGACATATTCACCTCTCTTTCACAACAGAAATGACTGCCACACAACCTCTTTCTCTGTCTCTGCTAATAGTCAACTAGCTTAAAGCTGCTTTGTGGAGTTTTCTTGTAAACAAAAAAAGATATGTTTACACTCAGTGTTTCATGCATTTCCTGCCTCATAAAACATTTTTTTGCATTTACATTGGCTAGCTAGTAGTCTTCAGCCCTGGCATTTGCTGCTGTATTGGTCCATTTTGCTCCATAGCACCACTAGTGGTGCCTTGCTCAAGAGCACTTTGCCAGCAAGGCACCCCCCCATTTTAGTGATGGGACAACCGACTCTTTTACGCAAGTCGGTTCAACTGGACGACCGTAGGTTGGCCTACCGAGTTAATAGATTCGGTCACCGGTTCTCGTTCAGTAGCCTGGTGCGCGGTCTAGGCCATTTCCTGATTGATTCTACCACCACGGAGGCGCTACTGAGCTAGATTACTACACACACAGTAGCAGTCTAGCAGAAGAATACCAGCTACACACACAACGGCACGAATGCATTGATGTGAGAACAGGAGTGAGTCGGTTTATTGACGTATGGCACTCGATTCTCCCGGTTTAGTGACACGAGTCGGGTTAATTAACCGGCTCTTCGGTCAGTTCGTAAACACTACCCCATTTGCATGTAGCTATACTGTAGGACAACCTACTGTGAATTGTCCATTTATGGGAGTATTGGATGTTAACTTGACAGGATATGAACACACTTACACTTAAAGAGAGAGACAGAAGTCTATTGGTTTAGTCAAAAGCTAAGATATATTGGTATCTAGTATTTGGTATCTAAGTATTTTGGGCAAAGTAAGAATGATCATTTTATGATCGTTTTATCACACAGATAACGCTTCTGCATTAAAAGGGAGGGAGAGAGAAATAAAGTGAGAGAGATACTGCATGCCTGTAGGTATTGCACACAAACAGCTGTTTTGGCTGAGGCTCTGGGGACAGTTTGAATTGGGTAAACCTAACGTTTTCTGCAGGGGTAAGGAGTCTCCTGAGATTAGTCTGACAGGGCGGTTAAAATATGTTCAACCTGTGTGTGCCAGTATTTAACAAACAGGATTTACTTTTATAAATGTGTTTTGTGTGTATTTATGTAAATGTGTGCAGAGGTGGTGTATATAAATAAACACTTTAGATGAGTGTGAGAATGTATGTTTTTTACAAGTGTAATACAGAAAATACGTATGGACACTGCAAGTGCAGTATGTGTGCGTTTATGGTACAGTAAATGTATGTACATGTGTGATATCCATCACCACCTCCAGTGCTGTGTATGGAAAGCTGGCCTTGTGGTTGTGGTTCTCTGCGCTATGTGTCTCCTCTCACACGCCCAGGCCTCGGCAGCATTAACACGTTTACAGATCCAGGATGCAGAGCAGCTGTGGATGAGCATTCATAAATTCACTGGAGGTTTTTGGCGCAACAAGGCCAAGAATTTCTCTTTTATTTCCATCTCCGCTCGTTCCTCCCTCAGCTTCATCTTTCTCTGCCTGCCTTTTAGAGCCTGAATGATACATTGGTGCGGCGATAGTATTAACTGCTACTGTGTATTGTTAGATAATAGGACTGTCACTTATCATCTAAATTTTAAATTGCTGTTTGAACTTGGGAAATTATTAAATATTGTTTCTGTAATGACCTTTTGTTTGCATAAGCACAACAGGCTGTAATCCAGCAGGACATTTGTCCATCTGACCCACTGCAGTAAACCAGGCTATTGTTGCTCTTTTTGCTAGCGCAAAAATAAGACTGAAAGAATAATGACACCAAACAATCAAAGTAACATGAGGATGCATTTTAGATTTTACACCACAGATGGAAAAATCGTGGATAAACAAAGCTGTTTTCTGACTTTTTTAAAAGGCCTTGCAGTAACATTAGCTTATCATGTTAGCGTGTTAAATTTGTTTGTCACTCAAGTGAGGCAGCCAAGGCCCTGTGAATGAATGGAAGCAACATAGTTTAGATTTAGGCTACAGTGGGTCGTATTTGAATGAATTTGAACAAATGTGTTCAGATTGCAGATTGTGTTAGTTCTGATTTGTGATGTAAAAAAGTTAACACCTCTAGTATGTAGGTAACAAAAATTGCATTACAGAAATGCCAAAGATTTGTGTGCAGTGAATTAAAGGCAGCATTTTTTTTTATAAGTTTAATATATTATCAGGTTTTATAGGCTGTTTCTTTTTTTCACATATTCAGTATATGTTGTTTGTAGTTGCTGATACTATTTGATACTAATTTAATTTCCAGTTTACGGTTTCAAATTTACAGTTATATTAGCTGTTAGTGTTAAAAGTGTTGTTACTTTAAAATGTCCCACTCAGCACATACTGTATGTCTATAGCCAAATTTCAATAAACCTTAACAATGGGCGCCCGGATAGCTCAGTTGTTAGAGCGGGTGCCCATATATAGAGGTTTACTCCTCGATGCAGTGGGCCCAGGTTCGATTCCGATCTGCGGCCCTTTGCTGCATGTCATTCCCCCTCTCTCTCTCTCTCTCTCCCCTTTCATGTCTTCAGCTGTCCTGTCAAATAAAGGCCTAAAAATGCCCAAAATAATCTTAAAAAAAAGAATCCTTAACAATACTGTCTATGTTGTAACTTTCAAATTTGAACATCAGAAAACTCAAAAATCCATTATTGATCGCCTGTACTGTGTTTGCTCATGCAGTTTTCTTTTCTTTTACTCTCACCCTTTTCTCACTGTTTCTATCTCCTCTTGGACCACAATGCAGCAGCTTAGCCAACAGCTGTTCAGCTACAATATGAGGAGATACAGGGTTGGTTGGCTATGAATTCAGTTTAGTAATTGGTTTAATTTCATAGGATTTACTCATATCCAAGCAGCCAAGCTTCTTTATGTATTTCCCTGTGTCTGCATTTCATGCCACAGTGTGAATATCAACCACAACAGCTTCTGTTGTCAAAGCTGAGGTCTTCAGCTGCGACTATATATTCTATGCAACATAATGAGGTGGCCAACTGCATCAGACCCATGCTTAATCTCAGTACCATCTGCTTTCCACTCACACTCTATGTCCTCCAAAACAAATTTTTGAAAAGTGTGGCTTCAGCTCAGATGAGGAAAAATCTCACTGAGCATGAGCATACGGTTTTCATAGGCAAACCTAAGAAGCTAATGCCACTGTGGCAAGTGAAATGTGGTGGAATAACGTGCTGACGGTTTTGGGGGTTGGGGCAAGAAATGGGCTACAGTCCCTGAATGCCACAGATGCAATGTCATTAGTGACTTTAGATGTGGCGATCAGACACAATCCTCCCTCAAATCGCTCTGCAATCTCCTTTGGGCTGACTTCAGCTTTCTGATAGAAGACGAACCAGCGAGGGGAAATTTCACATTGGTGTGGGGAAAAGACCTGAAGGTTAAAGATGTTAAGTTTCCATTTGGTGAAGAAAAAGGAGACTCCTGCATTCCCAGACAATGGTTCACATTCCATAACACCTCTCTGTGCCCTGTGAATCATACACACTGAGACAGACTGACTAAGGCGCGCGCACACACCCACACACACACACACCCACACCCACACAGACACACACACAGTGTGTGGATAAGTAAATCTCAATGGAATACCTTGGATGCATTATAGTTTACAGGGTGGTACCAGGTTACACTAAGCACTGCTGGAATTAATCAACCACTGAGTTTATTAATTCATGACTAAAAAAGCAACAATAAAAGTAGAGAAAAAAACATTCTCACTTACTCAGTTAATATTTTAGTCTAACACTTAAAAAAATTAAGCGTATCTGCTTCAGATCAGCCCCACAGCTGTCAACAGATGTTGATTCAAATGTTGCAAAATCTGATGGGTGCACAATACGTGACATCACCTGTATCCAGCCAAGCCCCGCCCACTACAAAGCAGTGTGAAAAGCCAAGACAAAAACACAAATATATCATGAAATAACCGAAACAGTTCAAACGTTAGTTAGCGAAAAATTTTGTGTTCATGTAGGACCCAAGGCTGAACGTGAGAAAATAAGTTAGGATAACTTGGACTTTTTTTGTAGTTTTGGCAATCAGTTATTGGAATAAGATTGCACAGTTAAATGCAGAGTTCTGGGAAGGTGTTTCTTCTTTCAAAAGGTACATTTAAAGACCAACTTCCTGGTTGAACTTTGACCCACTGTACTTACCATAATTGTGCACATACAGTTTTCCTGTGCAATGAGAGTTTATTAGCAACAACCAAGTTTTCAGTTTTGAATCCAATATTAAGTGGTTTAGATAATCTGGCTTGACTCTTGGTATGTTTACAACCAGTCTGATCGTCAGACCGCTTGTGTTTCTTGCCCTGTTTTGTAATGATGACTCCATGTTCCCAGATCTTAGTAATTACTTATCACAGCCAATAAAAAAGAACCGAAACTACAAAACGTAAACCCTAAAAACTGTAATTATTCTTTAAAGTACTGTCCGACTCAGCTCTAACCATCATGACACAGTCTTATTTTCTCAAACAGCATGTTGTGATAGCCTCATGACGATAAATAGCATTTGTTTCAATTATCTCTCAAACTGCCAAATCTCTTTTGGAAAGGAAGCTGTAGTTGGATACTTTCTAAACTCTTGTGTTGCCCTGATTGAAACAAATTACTCTCTATGTAGCATTCTTCAATCGTGTGTTTTATTTTCCACTGTCAGCCAGATAACCTCACTAAACTTTGAGCACACTGTCATCTATCAAATATATTTAGACTATGACTCACTGTTCTTTTAATATTTTCTCCTCTCACGGTTCCACACAGGGATGGGAGTTTTGTGCCGCTCATCACATGAGATGTCAAGGTATTATGACCTTTCACTTCTGTGGATAGACAGCAGAAAACACCTGCGCTTCACCAGCCGGCATTCCCCTTCAGGTTGAGGGTGTGTGTTTATATGTCTTTAAACGTCATTCCTGAAGCTAAGTCACACTTAAATTGCAATAAAAACATTTCCCCAACATGCCATATCCATCATCTGAATCTCACAGCTTTTGGAGAGCAGGTTTTAGCACACAGATAGTCCATTTAAACTGAAAACATACCATCTGTATTCTTATTTTCAGGAAATCTAACTAAATCCAGCTTCAGCTAAAAGTTTACTTGAAGCCCTTTAAAGTTAACCACTGAAATGAGATGAGAAATTTGTATTTGTCAGCTGCTGATCCAATTTACCAAATTAAATAACTGCCCAAGAGAGTTCATGTAGCAGTTGCCTGAAAAAGAATGGTTATAAAACATTGTTCCGACTTTTAAATGTTGGTTTTAAGAGGGACATTTGCATTAGAAGTTGGATTCTTGCTGCCCAAATCATAAATAATACTGTAAAAAGGCAACTTATTTGAAACAGCAGCAAGAGCCAGCACAATTCCTCTCCAGTCTTTGACTTTTAAAAGGCTTGTGTCCCTTTTAAAGTGCACTTTTAGATGCTACACCCACAATCAGACAAAATAGGGAGAAAAAGCATTCCAAAAAGTACAAATCCCACACAAAATAGGGATGTTTGTACGGCATCAAAAGGCTACTGCTCCCTGGCCGTGCTCCACATGACCAAATATGGAAAGAAAAAATGCTGCCTTTTCCCGTAACCAAACGGGGAAAAAGAAGAAAAAAAAAAAGGGGGGGGGGGGGGGAGGTTCCTTTGCATGCTGTGTGCACAGCGAGATAGAGCTCTCACACTCACTACACAGTGGCCGCAGAGTTGGCTCCCTCTCAAAACAGCATGACTGATGGTGATGTTGGACCTGTCGTGACATCTCAGCAAACACTGTTGGGCAGACACACACACACCTGCACGACTCAGGAGTCATGAAAGAGAGGCACACCGATCCTTTCACTACGCTGACATTTCATTTTTAAACACACACAAAAGCTTTCTTCACTTTCACATATGAGCTTTATACCAGAGTCTCAGCAGTGCACTTTGAATCAGAGCCCCATGGAAGGGAACATTCCTCTTGGTGAAAAAGCAGCCGTCTCAATCGCCACAGTCCTCGGCCTAAGTTAGAAACGGTTTGTTTATCTGCCCCCCCACGCTATATGAAGCGGCTCTGACATTCTCCTGCTACTGCCACACTGCAAAAAATATGTGGGTATGTCATTTTGCAAGAAATTTATCAAATTATCAGGGACATTTTTGGAGCGTGTGTGAACCGCCAGCAATGGAGGAAAACTGCTGGGGGAAAGCCTACACTCAGCACAGCACAAAACAATAAATAAAGGGACTTGTAGGCCTACTTGATTTTAGTTTTTTTGCAAAACCAACTTAACAAGTCACTGAACTTTTGTATTCAATCTCAAAGGAATAGTTCGACAATTTGGGAAATATGTTTATCTACTTTCTTGATGAATGTTAGATGACAAGATTGATACTGGTCTCATTCTTGTACACAGAATATCAAGGTCCAGCTAGTAGGCACTTAGCTTAGCTAGCACAAAAATTGAAAACATCGGGAAACAGCTAGCCTGGCTCTGTGTGATTGCTTAATCAGTACAAAAACTTGAACGTATAAATGCATATTTCTTGTAACAGTTTAAGCTATGCTTGGTGATGGAGAATGGACTGTACATTTTTTATAATTTGCAAAAAATATATATCTTTTTACAATTTTAAAGGAAAAGTTAGCCATATTTAGAAATACCCTTCTAGCAGTGAATTAGATGACTTAGCTTAGCTTAAAGACTGGAAGCAGGGCGAAAAAGGGTCAGAAAGTAAAAGAAATCACCTAGCTTAATTTGTTTGCTTAATTTGTTCAAACCGTGTGGTTTTAGACAGGTTAGTGTTACTGTTTCTTCCTGCTACCAGTCTTTATGTTAAACCAAGCTAATTACCTGTAGCTGCATCTCCCTGAAGTGAAATAATCTGTTGATTGATGGTGCAAGAGTTCCACTAGCATCATTATATTGATTGAGTTGAATTTAATGAACTACTGAAATATCTCATTTTAGACGTTACTTTTTTTTTTAAAAATATTTTGTGTTGCTGCCCAGCAATGAACAAAGTCATAAACAAGCCATTCAGGCTCTTTCCTATCCTGTTACCTGTTTTAGTTTTCAGCACTGCAGCCCTCTTATGTAAGAACCTCCTTGCACCTACCAAAATGCATCAGGTATTCTGGTGCAAGTATCCTGAATGTCAAATAATCTGAATAAATATGCACCACGCACTTGACATGCGATGTTAACAGTCTGTTGTGTAAGTCCACAAGGACATTTATAGTCAAAACCTTCATCTTTGGGCGCCCGGATAGCTCAGTTGGTAGAGCGGGCGCCCATATATAGAGGTTTACTCCTCGATGCAGCGGGCCCGGGTTCGACTCCGACCTGCGGCCCTTTGCTGCATGTCCCCCCCCCCCCCCCTCACCCGCTTCATTTCTTCAGCTGTCCTGTCAATAAAGGCCTAAAAATGCCCAAAAAAATAATCTAAAAAAAACTTTTGTCACTCAGGACCAAATGCAATGTCAGAACATACATGCTATCAAGGGCTGTATGTTTACATACATTATAATAGTATAAAACAAACCAGGACTAATGAATAAATACATGCAATTTTCCACATCATTTTCCTGTCATAACAAACCAATGTTATGATGAATACACAAGGACAACATCATTGAGTCTCTCAGTACCTTAGGGCACACTGTGACTTTTAAGTCTATTAAATATCATTGTAAATAAATAATGACAGACAGATGCTGTATGAAGCTAATGACAAAGGAGGTGATAGTAATCTCAATGAACAGGTCATTTAATGGTCTTGGAAACCTATTGCATCATTGGCAGAGTTTTCTCATTTTAGGCAATGCACACCAGAACATGTGACTTGTCGTGAACTCATTACTCATCCTTCTCTCAGCTCCATTTCCGAAGGAAAAGCAGCCTCCTCTTGTTCCTTTAGGACATCCCATCTTGACACCTGCCTTTTGTCAGAGTAAATGAGGCCTGGGCAGGAGTCTGTCTCCTCAACAGGACATTAATCTGCTACTAGTAAGCTGACCAGAGAGACTAGTGGAATCAGAGTGCTGATATATGGTGGGTCTACTGCCGACACTGCAGCGACAGAACAGTTTATCCAGCTGATGGCAATAAAGCAGAGTTGAACGGAAAAGGATAAAACAGGACGGAACAGAGCAGAAATGACCTCTACTACGCTTAAAATCCTTGCTTTCTTTCAGATCTGTGAGCTAAAGTTCAGCTCTTATAACCAGAAACTGAAAGTTCACAGTTTCAATCACTGCAAAAAGCCAGCGCGCCTGGCAATAAGGCCCCCAGGCAAGATCCCGAACTTGTACTTTTTTAATAAGTGAAAGTCACTTGGGATATGCACCAAAGCTCAATGACTAAAATGTAAAAGTATACGTGATTAGCATGATTCACAGCAGCCCACAGCCTCTGGTATACGGGCAATAACATGACATGCTGGAAACATTAAGTGGAACATAAAAAAATGTATTTCTCATAAAGCTTGAGAGGTTCCTGATGTGTTTCTCTATGGCAAAAAAAGGAAAGCAAATGGATCTGCTGAACATTTGTGACATGCTTCCTATAAAAGCCACGTTCCTGTCGTGGTGGACGTGTGGCTCTCCGTGGCCGAAGAGAAATTACACTTTGGTGAAAGAAGGAGAAAAAACCGGAGGGATTAAAAAAAAAAAAAAAAAAAAAAGGGGAATATAAACGGCAGAGTGATTAATGTGGCTGGCTCAAACCACACTAAGAGAGAACGTCTTCCCATCATACCTTACATGGAAACATACATGGGGTTAGAGTGAGGCTTAAACGCATGATGCAATGCCCCCACATACTGAGAGCCTGTTGAAAACATGACAGTTGAGTGCAAACCCTAACACAAGTTTGCCTTTTTTGTGCATGCATCACAAGAAGACACAAAGAAAATCACTTTTACAGAGCACATATTTATTTAAATCTCTCCAAATGTCATAAATCTTTATCTGTCTTGCCTTGTTTTAACACACAAGTCAGTAAATCACAGCAGCGGAATGGCAATTTTTTGAAGCGTGCTGCGAGGCTTTTCAAGGGTATTACATGACAAGGTATTTTTTCAAAATAAGGGGCTGCATTCCTGGAGATAGATAGGAGGAGATTAAGGAGCGGGTAGGGTTGTGGGTGGGGTGGCGGGCGGGCGGGCAAGATGACCTGACCGAGAGGGACTATTCACAACGGATGGGAAGAGGTGGAGTGATCCCCTGACAGTGCTTTCAGTTCATACTGGGAGAAATCGAGGGTTCCTTTAGCAAAAGCACAGACAGGACACTTGCAAAAATACACACAGAAAAAGGAATGGTAATAACGAGATTTTCAGCGCAGACAGTCAGGGATGTTTTGTTTTAATCTTATGACTCTCTCTCTCTCTCTCATCTCTGTGGATATTCATGCGGCCCTGACATGCTCTCAGAGAGTTGATGCGGGGCCAAGCCAGTTAATGGTGGATATGCTGGGACTCATAGCCAGGTGTGGAAACTGCTTGATATCTCTGGTCAGTATACTCAGCAGACAGTTGATAAATGGGCTTTAGTGGACACTAACTTGGAAAAGAAAATTTGTGTTTAATTATGTTGAGAGGCATTCAACAGGATCAAGTTATATTGCATACTTACATATATCACTGTTAGGCTCCCTTAAAAGGTACTTTATACAAACAGTTATGTTTGTATTCAGTGTTTCTCTCCAAAATGTGTTATGAGTGTATATGTTATATGTATTGCCCGTGCAACAGAGAGGGGAGAGCTGCAGGAAGAGATTTCATTCTACTTCAAATCCTGCAATTTTTTTGCTCTCTACCCACTGCAGCTTTAATTGATTTTTTGCGGCCACTTGAAGGCAAAGAGTTGGGAAACAGCATGCTATTTACGCATTCAGCAGATCATGTGTCATGTTTCTGGCCACGTGGCAAATGTAACTCCATTATTCACTTTTCTTTTAGCTAAATGCTAAAAAATGTGTTACCTTCACTAACTGTTGAATGGCGTGAAACCTTTGCATCTTGTTTGTCTTCTTTGTGTTTTATGTCTTCCATGCACTACACATTTGCTCCACATGCTACAGTCAGCAGGAATACATTTTGCATTGCATTGACAACAAAAGGTTTAGGTCTATCTAAGAGATTAAATTCAATACTTCATGAATTTTACTGTAATACTTTTCTCCAAGTGTAAGCTGGTACATATCGAGCAGCCAGCACGGGGAAGAAAACACTGTAGTTATAGGAAGGAGGACTGTAATAGAAAAAGGCAGAGCATAGCTCTTGACAAAGGACTGCAGAAGTCAGCACAAAATTCCGTGAAGTAAACCAGTCCTAATCCCAGTCCACCTACAATGGTTGACAGATATGATGCCAGGAACTAGAAATGTGAAGCTCTTTCATTGAGACGAAGACGAAATCCCAACAGATATCATACCTCTGTAGAAAATATGGCATTTTTTCCGATCTTTCAGTGGTCTGTTGGATCAAATTTGACGGTATTAAAGCATTAGCATTGCTTTTGAATCAGCGGATTCACATTCTCTAAGTGACAGAGAACTCACCCCTCCGTCCAAAAAATACATTCCACTCTCCTCATACCTCAAATCCTTTCAGGGCTCTACAGGGCTAAAGTTCACTAGCTTTACCAGATCTCATTTTCGTGCATGGGTGTGCTGGCTGTTATTATTAGTGTGGCAGCCAGCCAGCTTGGACGGGTACACGTCTACTGTTCCCCCTCGAGGTGAAAGACCCGAGCCAGGGTCTTTAATCTGTAGGTATACAGTAGGTAATGTATGACACCTTATACTCTACACTCTCTGCAGGTGTGTTTGTACTGTTTTCATTGTTTCTGTCAGTCTAGTAAAGGCAAAAGTGACTGCCAGTGCAAACACCAGAGATCTTCATATCTGCAGTATACAGTGGCAGAGCAGCGATTGTCAGTAGAGCATCTTGAACTGTGTCCTTCAGGAGAGTTACCCCCCGTCTGTCTCTATTTCTTCTCTTTCTGTGGTTATGTGACTTTGGAAAGCATTGCCAGAAATTCCAGGAAACCCTAGAGCTTCATGAGACATAACAAAGCTCTCTCTCTCTCTCTTCCTCAGTCTTCGTCTCTTTCATTGAAGATTACACTTTTTTACATGTTTCTCTGTCTGCCTTTTGCCGGCCTGGGAGCTCTGCAGCTCATTCTCCCTGGGAGTAAAGTAAATGTATTCAGTGGCTGATTAACTCATATCATACCATTTTAAATGGTGAAATTTCTTACTTTAAATGCCTGTACTAATTCTAGACCACGGACTATTTAGACCATGGAAGATGCAATCATTGAATGCCATTAACATGATGTGGCATTTACCACTAAATTGAGGCTTTAGAGGTTAATATATGTGTGGTAGTTAAGCCTCCTAATTCCTAAATTTATTAGAATAACACATATCTCAGACAGCCATGAAATTGTAAATAATTGAGCGGTGCTCTTAGGAGGCTTCTCTGGTTGCTCCGTTGAAGTTGCTGCAAGCTTTTTTTAGCTGATGGCAAAACTGGAAATGAGATTTGGTTCACAAAGCAGAGCTAAATGGGAATAAATCCAAAACCACAGCCGCCCCCCCCCGGCAATAATCTGTCCATGGGGGGTTCATCCATGTCCTCGTGCTTGAAAATTGTCTCCTCCATCTGGGTTACTTCTTCTCTCAAACACATAGATGCATGTCTAAACGCCCTCATACACACACCTACAGACATACCTATTCACCCCACCCACCACCCACCTTGTGTTTATGTTCAGAGCTTGAGTGACTGGTATTTCATTTCGGCCTGCCCGGAGCCCTTTTGCACAGTTTGGCTTGGCCGGTGTACCATTACTGGTCATTAAGTCTAACCTGAACTAATAGGGGCCCATTTTCCAAGGTGGTCTCCCAGGTGGCTGTCACAGAAGTGAGTGGCACTGCGGGACTCAGGGCTCGACTCTGAGTCTCGTGAAAAATCTGCTGGGACACAAGCCAGACTCCATCATACACGGGACGCAGACTCTTTGATAACAAGAAGCCATTGTTCTAGGGGGGCGTCTGGGTGTTTTGTTTCTCATTAAGGCAGGTTTAATGAGGCCAGCCAGAATGGGCACCCCATCCCTCTAATGCACTATTTCTGCCTTCTTCAACATCTTATCCAATGAACAATCCACCTAAAAACATTTGCTCAAACCATTTTCTTCCAAATTGATCCCAAAAACCTAATTATGGTTTCTGCTTTAGATTATGTTTAACCCTTATAAATAAAGCCCAAAAACATGCTAATACACCAATATATTTAAGCAGCCAAACTGTAAGTAGAGCTTGACCGATATTATCTTAATGGAGATATATCGGTAACAGTGAATATATTGGCATTGTAAAAATAAAAATAATTGTAAAAATTGCCGTAAATGAAGGCTACATTTTTTAGGTCATTTAGACACCGTGTTGCCATTACATAGTTTGTCCACCAGAGAGCACTGACAAGTTTTATACAGTACCACCAAAATGCTCAGGTCAGTACATATCTTGGGCACTAATACTATAAAAAAACTAATTTAAGAAATATTTCTAAACATTTATTTGTTATGCATTTATGAAAAATATGACTATTTGGAATACATCAGGTTTTTTAAAACTCTCGATTCTTACATTGTTACTGGCCTCAAAAATCCAGTATCAGTCAGGCTATTGTAGCCAGTTTCACTTGCTCCTAAAAATCATAACTAGTACTAAAATAAAATAAACTAAATTACTAGTGGCACATCCACATACTCATACTTACAAATCATCACACACCACCAAATGATTCCTACAAGCGATGTTCATTGCTTTTTATCTGATAATAGAAGGATGGTTACAGCTACATTCTCCCTATGTCAGGGCACTGAATGACTTAAAGAGTGTTTTCATATAAACACCATTATTTTTAAGTAGTTACAGATATCGAAACAGATATCTCCTTTTAACATAAAATTGTTGATATGTTTTAGCTGTGCCCTCCTTCGTAGGACATGTCATCATTAATCAGAAGAGAATGAGCCATTAGTCTGAATACGAGGGTAATTAATCCACGCTCACACTTCATTAGACGTCATGCTCAATTTGTGCAGAGAACTGTGTACTGGGTAAATAAGCAGAGACGATGGGACCCACAGCTATTATCCTCGCCGAGGTGCTGCTCTAAGAAAGCTTTCATCTAAACACACACATAGTTCAAGTGGCTATTACAACTCAAATTGAAAGATGAATTTCGTCTATATCAAATAATTGTATTCATGTGTCTGTTTAACGTAGGAAATTAGTGAACTCTGCTGTCTGATCAGAGGATAATCGCAGAGGATGGATGCATATGTATCTCAGTCATAAAAAATGTGACTGGACTTCGGCATTAAAGCCGAACCGTAAGCCTCCAACAAGGTTAAACTGCAGTAGGGCATATATTTTAGTATGAATCAGCCCTTAGTTTAATAAGTACCATTTAGCTGTCACCTCGGCAGCTGTAGAGCTGCTCTATTACAGTAAAGGCCCTCCAGTACAGAGCTGGGGTTTTTCAATAAAAACCTGACTGAGTGTTTCACCCAATCACCACTGGCAGAGCTCTGATGAGGTAAAGATCTCTCCTTTGCCAGCCTCTGTCCCTGCGGAGGACTGTCTGATTAAAATGGTTTTCTGAGGCCATATTTTTGTTCTTCTTGTCCCCTTGCCAGACCCGAGTTAGAGTACAGAGAGAAAAATTGACAAATTACATAATGCATACTGAAATGAATCCACAAGAACAGATCTAATCTATAAAGGTCTCCGATTGGGAGCCAGATGAGAGCATTGGATTTCTACTTTTTTGAGAAATAGTTGGTATCGTTGTCTCAAAGACACAAATATAGACACATACACCTACATTTATTACTGGTGTTAAGAGAGGAAAGGCTTTGCATTAGCCGTTCTGTGCTTTTGATCTTCCGCCTTAATCACTTTCACCCCCCCCCAACAGGGCAGCAACATATGAAGTGGAAAGAAATGGCAACAGCGGAGTGGCCCACTAGAGCCGGCTTTCTTACTCTCCTGTTCCTGAGCAATCCTCGGAGGCTCATATGTAAATGCCTGAGTATGCTTCTGATTAGGAAGCACAAAGAGTACAGTCTATAAATGCACTCTTAAACAATTACCGCTGCTCCCGACTGCAGCCCCGACACAGACCTCAGACTGTGCTGCTGCCTGACTGGCTTATTCAGATGGAAAAGATGGATGCGGACCATTTCAAACAACGTGCCTAGCTATAAGACCCACGTGCAGAGTCTGATTTTAAATATCAGATCAAGAATGGTTTAAGAAACTTCATGATTCAATGACATTTTATTTTAGTGTTGAAACAAGTTGATTAAATGAGTACCCACACTTTTGATTGTCGATAATTGGCTTAAGGTTGCTATAATCTATAATGTGTTTTGGGAAAGGTGTTGCTCTTAGCGACGAGCCCACAGATCATCTGGTTATCCGAGCCACAACTTTAATGTTTTAGTTCACTCTCACCGCTCTCATCGTTGTCATTTTCAGATACATCAGGTAGCTTTTTACCAATGAAGAAATTAAACTGTACACTACCAGGCCGATTACTGTATTAGCTATTGACTATGGTAGCTAAAACACATAGTTGAGTATTTAGCTGCTAAAGGGCATGATATTTACCTCAGAAGTTGGTGGAGACCAAAAGCAGAGCTACAAGGAGATAGAATGTTAGACTTACAGTTGAAAGGTTCCAAATGAATGATAATGTTGCTGTTTTTGCTAACACATTTGTCATATCAACTCAATTGGCGATAATATGTCACGAATGTGTTTGAAAAAATAGTTAATATAGGTTTAAGTCCCCTACAAAGCAAAAAAAGTGCAAATAGTAAACATTTACTGGTTCCACCTTCTCAAATGTGAGGACTTCCTTTTTTCTCAGTTTTCCTATGTATAGGCCGGCAACGCTCAAAATTTATTATGTCCCATTGTCCTTGAGACATTAACAATAGCACCTGGGACACAAAGATACAGTCTCTTGGACAATTCTGGGACAGTAGAGAAACCTATCATTACGTTTATGTGTCATGGAATATATATCATTTTAATTGTTAGGTGTTCAAATGGTGTTAACAATAAAAAATAACTAACTAACCCTCTGACAACATTGTATTCTCCTTAGATTTGACAACAAAACTTAAAAACTAAATGTTCAAATACTCAGGACTTGGTTGGAATAAAACCTACTCTCAACTTTGAAGCTCTTCCAAAGAATGAAACAGAATTACAATAGAAGTCTGACTAATGTTAATACCCATGTAAGGACACAGTGATTGTTTTATGTGTATGAGGCAAGTCCTCACTTCCATCATCACCACATATGAGCCCAATCTCGCCAGTTCTCACTCCCATGATGGCAGTTGTCCAATATGGACTCTCCAAGCTGTTCTTCACATTCGCCATACACACTTCAGCACACGCAGCGCCTCTGTAGCCACAAGTAGAAATCCAGCAGGCTATAACTGACCTGCACACTACCCTATCTGTTTTCCCCCGTGCAATTCATAGAGTGGTTAACCTCGCTAACCGTGTAAACACATGACCTCACCGGTCATGTGTTTACACTCAATGGTATTTTTCACACGCCGCTGGGATTTACATCACCTTATTACCTCCACGTTCCCTTAATTCCCCATTACCCCAAAATATGGGACTTTAAGAAGGTGATTTGACAGGCTCTTGATTAGCCATGTTTGTTTAGTTTTGAGACGCTATGGGAGGAAGACGAGAGGCTGAAAGGAGAAGGTAGGAGGGGGAGGAGGAGGAGGGGAGGGGAGGTGAAGAGAGGACAGGGAGGAAATAATGGAAAGCTGGCAAAGAGAACAAGTAGGGTGAAGTGAGAATAAACGTTATAGTAATCATTTCTTTTTTGGAGAAAAGGGCTGAGGTAGAATAGATTGGTAGTAAAGGAGAGGAGAGGAGAGGAGAGGGGCTAAGGGAAAGTTCATGTAGCTGTTAGGAGAGAGACAAGTAAGGTGGTTTCTCTGCCACAGGGACACACTGTGCACGTCTGAGGTCCCAATGGGAGGACGCTGAAGGAAAACACAAGACCAATCAGCCAACAGAGACATTTCCTGTGCTTGTTTTATCAGATGAGAAGAAGCCCAAAGGCTAAATGTCCCTCTTAACAACGTTGTACACTTCTCCGAACAACCCGCTTTGGGGAACGTAGGGGAGAACATGCATCTTTGCAGGATGACATCAGAAGCGCTGCTTGGGAGCACTGACCTCACTCTAGCACAATCAATCATCCACAAAAACCATATGAAATGTAAATCACGTGAGTAAAAGAGGAGGTTTTACCTTTTAAGATATGAAGCAAGGCTGCCTCATGAATTAAATCATCACCCAGTAAAAAAAAACTAAAGATTTAGTTGAAGGGAAAAAAATACAATAATTCTTTTTTTTTTAGAACTATGAAACTTCTGGCAGAGCTTGGCATCTGGCAACAAGCAGATGGTGGGCCAATGTGCCAATTACCAACACTGACATGCCATGCTGCCTATTAGGCAATCTGGCCTTGAGTGATAGCACTTTAAAGTCAGAAAACGACATGAGTGAGAGGCTGATCTAACAAACCCTCTTCATTAGAGTGTGACTAAAGCCCAGAGGAATTCAAACGCAGGTCTTTCATGCCCACATGACTGTTTCAGACAGGAGCATCAAAGTTTGGGAAATAGTTTAGAAAGATACAGATCCTGGGACAAAGGATCATAATGAAATTCTTTACGCATGTGTATGTATTGAATCCTTTGTTTTAAAAGAGCTTTGTAAATATGGTTTATTAAATAAGACTTCATTTGATGGTGAATCTTATATAGGCTGGGGTGTGGGGTCAACTAGAAGGGGAGAATCACTGCACCCAAGAGACTGTGCAGTGAACAAATGCCAGAAAGATCCAAAAGCACCGTGGATATTCCCCTACAGTATGTTCCATGTCAGCTTGGCTGCATAACGAGGACAGAGGTTTTTCTTTTTAAAATGGCAAATAACAGGAATTTTAGATTTATACGACAAACATCTGCAAAACTCTAACAGCATAATATCCAGGACCTAAATATATATCCTCTAAGGTTTCATGCCTTTGTGTGACTTCACAAGCAATTAAGAAGGGCTACCAGTTTTTGCCTATTACTTGTTGACCCTCGCTACCCGGTGAAATAGTTAAGAATTATTTTCCAACTCGAGATCTGCCTGTCCGTCCAAGCTCACCATATTATACAACTTAGTGTGTGGTTCTGGTTGCAGCGCATTCAAATTACATGCTATCGAATTCAAAAGCGAGGGGGAACAGAATGAGTACGCTGTGGGGCTCCGGTCCAGGGCCAGAGTAGCAGCGCTAGCTGCACGACCATCACAATCACCTTAAATGAGCTGAACCATGTCCTACTCCTGCTGTTGTCCAGAAGACACAAACCTCAACTAACTTTATGCGAGGCAACACTGATGACAGGCCCATCGTTGATAAACAGAAATCATTTTGCTTGTGGTTCTGCAGGCATGGTGGGGAAGCATCTCTGTCTAAAACCATATTCTTAAAACAAACAAATCTGCATAAAAGTAAGCCAAAGACCGGAACACAGGAAACATGCTTGACATAGTTCCACTGGTCTGTTATGAGAAGAAACCAGAAAATAGCTCTGGCACCTGCTGTGCAGAAACAATGTATGTTTGGACTGACATGTCAGCATGCCATCACTGGAAACCAAACCACATTTGGAAAACCTACAAACTGAACACAGTATAGGTAAACATCTATTTAAAAAAGAGCAGTACGGTCTGATCATTTATGTTAGAAAATCGCCTCTGCCAGTTTTCCATTCTATTCAAATTCAGTTTGCCACTTGCTTGGCTGCTTTAGCTCAGTAGTGGTAAGAAACTATTGCCTTGCAAGGAAACTCTGGATTCTTGCTTTGGAACTTGATACTGTGGTGGATTATGAGTATCTAGGATCAAACTATAACAATGCACACACATATACTGCATACATGTTAACGCATTACTGCATAAGGATAGATTCATGAATGCCCCATGCTTTAGCACATGTTGATTATGTTGAGATTGAGGAACAATAATTACCTGATCCAACATTTAACTTTAATCAAGTGTATGAGACAAGGGAGGGAGAAGGAGAGGGAGCCAGCATACAGTAACTGGAAGCCTTTACCGCACTGTGCAGTCCAGAGCCAGACTCCGGAAATGCATGGCAGTGTTCCCTACATCCTGCCCGCCCAGCCCTAACCCTGGCCCTCGCCCCACACTGCCAAACCCCTGTTATCACTCTGTGCAATTACCTCCAGATTCTTCTGCACCCATATCATACCGTGCCAATTATAAAAATCCCCTTCTATGTAAACTACAAAGCACTACATGCATTCTAGTGTAAAGCCTGCAGTTTGCTGTGTGTTTCAGCCCAAAAATAGCTGAGTGAGAGTATGCGTGTGAACATACATGCAAAAAACTGAAAAAAAATGTCTAGTGTAGCGACTGCCGTTAGGGGTGCTTGTTTCTCAGGAAATACTGATGTAGCTGCTATGGAGTATTTGAAAAGATAAAGAGGCTCAACTAAATTGAAAAGAAATCAGGATTTGATTTTTTAAAAATCCGTGTTGAGTCAGTTGTAACACCTGAACACTACATGTTGTGATTGAGAGTGCGTGAAAAGTAGTTAGCATGCGAGCAGGTAGGTCAAAAAGTTAACTTAAAATGTTAGATAAAGGTTGAAATAGTTAGCTTAAAGAAATGGATAAACGGTTGAAATACTGAGCTTAAAGTAAAAGGTAAACAGTTGGAATAGTGTGCTTGAAATAGTTAGCTGAAAGTATTAGCGAAATGGTGAAAAAGCTAAAAGTCGTGGAAAATAGTTGAAGTACCTACATTTCCTGGATATACTGTTGAAATAGTTAGCTTAAAATAATAGATAAACATCTGAAATAATTAGCTCAAAAATAGTAGTTAAATGGTTGAAATAGGTAGCTGAAGGTGTTAAAAAGCTAAAAGTAGTGGAAAATAGTTGAAGTAGCTAAGTCCTGGATAAACAGCTGAAATAATTAGCTAAAAGTAATGAATAAACAGTTGAAATAATTTGCTGAAAGTAATGAACATTTGAAATAATTAGCTAAAAGTAATGGATACATGGCTGAAATATCCAGCTACTTTGTAGTACGAATGTAAATGTGACAAACCAACCTAATAACCTTCAGCTCAAATTGAAGTTCAGTTCAAGTTTATAGTGTTAAATAACTTCCAGTTTGAAATAAATACAAATGGACACATTTTGAACGTGACGGGTGATGTCCAAGAAAGTATAGGCCTACTTTAGTTCATCTGACAGGGCTGTAGGGGTACATCAGACAAAAAGTGTTGGGAACCTCTGTGCTAGAAGACTGTTATGTATTGCATTCCAGAGGCTATTCCAATCACCTGTCACCAGGTTGGGCCTGCACCTTATAAGGAGCGGAGGGCACTCTCCATGTGTTTTCCAAACACTGCACAACTTATCAGATACAGTTTCATGGACAATTACTATGCTGTCTCTGCCCTGAAAGCATTCAAAAAAAGAAAAAGACCTATAGATCTACCCTCTGCAGCTCCCCCCTCTCCAATTTTACTTGCTTCCATTTAACAGATACTAGCTATGTAATAAAGCTGAGATCAAAAGACTTGCTGGCCCAACACAAGTACAATGAGAGTTGAAAAGAGCCTTTTGCCTCAGGGGTGGTGGGATTGCAAAGAATGTGATATCTCCAAATGATGAGAAGTGGATTTATCTGCAGAGTGAGCAGGCCCTACCTTTTGCAAGACTGCCCTATGGCTTTGTCTGCAGGAGATGCTAGATGTGTTTAAAGCTTATAAACCAAAGGGCCATTAGCTTCTCCATCTCAACATTCACCTTATGATCAAATTTGATCTTTGAGGGGCATGTGGTGTGCTGGTAGCCATAAGGGACCCTTACTTGCCTGTAGCCAACTTTGTACACCTTCCACATTGTAATGTTAGCATTTTAACACATTTTGCAGTTATGGGTGAATAACACAGCTTTCCTTTAGGACTTTCGAGGATGCTTTGAATGATATTAACAACCGAAAATGTGTGATGTCAACGTGCAACACGCGCCGGCTGCTGAGGCGATGAAACTTGGCTGGCCGGGGGTTTGGAGACACCCCCCGCCCCGAACGACTGAGCGCGCATTGCAGGAGTGGACATATACGCTTTTCTTTGTGTTGTCCCGCGGTTAACAAAACATTTACATGACAGCGTCACTACTCGGCCCATAGAAAAGTTTATTATAGCTCACAATCATGAGTTTACTTTGCCTTTAGCGAACTGTTGGGGCACAAAGAGGAAGCGGCTTACAGCCAAGATATCCTGAAAAGTATCAGCAGCAGCCCATGCGCACAGTGAGTGGAGACCCATAATGTGATAATCTCCTATCGTCAAAAATGCATTTTCATTAGCTAAAGCATCCGGGGCGTCGTGAACTTTCTTCCTACTCACGTCTGTGAAAATGTAAGAGTTAAGTTTGCAGGTAGTTCGAAGTGTTTGCACTTACCTGTGGATCTTAACGGGACAAAGTAGAGCTCTTTAGTCGAGTGTGAGGAGAGGAGAGGGAGCCAGTCTGCAGTCGGTCCTCCACTACACTCTATGATAAAAAACAAACTGAATACCCGTTCAAGCCCCTCCCTTTTAAGACATAACCGCACATCTACTCTTGGCTGATGCTGTCCGCTCCAATCTGCTCTTAAAAGGTTAAACTACCACTCAGAGTGCTCTCACAAAGCATTCACAAAGCCTGCCTGAGTCCAAAAGTGTCAACTCTGTGAAGAACTTGTGCAGAACTCCTATAGCGAAAGTGACTTCAGGCAGAAAAGTGCCCTTTTTGCTTATCCTTCGGTGGGCCTCTGAAAGAAAATCATCTGTCAAGAGCGATCATATCCAATGTTAATCTTGGGACAAAAAGGAGGATATGTGCTCACAGGAAGGCCTCAAAGCCTCCATGTTAACAGTAACGTTAATGTGGTGGTGACCATATTAGCAGTTTTTGCCATGTATCTCATTACGCAGATTTTAATACAAATGCATTTCCATTCATTTACAAACCTAAAAAAAAGAACTATCTGGATGTTTAGATGCCACTAGATGTTATTAAGAAAATAGTAATTTTAGAAGTAATTTGGGTGAACTGGCCTTTTAAATAGAGGAGAGAGGCTATAGACTGTATATTATTAATACAGTCTATGAGAGAGGCATTATGATTTTCTAAACGCTCAAAGTCCTTTGTAATAATGGTTTATGTAACTACAGTAACTTATGGTTCAATAAAATTCTTTTTCATTGTTATACCTGCTGTTACCTTATTTTCGTATTTACTTAATTGATTAGTTAAGAGTATTGTCTTCACATGCTCTATGAAAAGTGTCATGAGGGAGAAATTTAAGCAGCAAAACTTAAAGCAACACTCAAGCACTTTTCCCGCTTCAGTCCCCCTACAGGTTGGAAGCGGAATTGTCCATTACATTACATTATGCAAGTTTGCCAGATAGCGGATCTGTAGTTCGAATGAGACATAATGAGACATTACGACAGCAGTAATGGACAATTCCGCTTCCAACCTGTAGGGGGACCAAAGCGGGAAAAGTGCTCAAGTGTTGCTTTAAAAATTCCTGTAATAATACATTTGATATGATTTTTTTTACTTTACAGAGTAAACGGCTCAGACTTTTACTCACTATAAACTGAAAAATGCCAGAGACAGAGCGTGAGAGTTGGTAATCCTGTTTTTTTTAACAAGTCTGTAACAAGTTTGATGTAATGCTAGTTGCTCTGTGAGGCTGTACTTAGCTAAAGGCTGACTTAAGCATGCTCACAATGACGATGCTAACATGCTGATGTTGACCAGCTAATGTTCACCATATTTACCATCTTAGTTAGCGTGTTAGCATGCTAACATTTACTGAGTAGCACAAAACACAAAGAAGAGACTGATGGGAATGTCAGTTGTGCAGTAATTTGATCATAAACAGTACAAGTTTTAAATTCTGACCTCATGCTGACGCTAGATGAAACGTCAGGGATCACAAAGTCATTCACATTACAATTCACCCTGAATGGGATATCATGTGTGTACACAATTTTAAACCATCCAATAATGTTCAAGACGTGGTTAAAAAGAAGAAAAGTTTTAATTTTCAGCTATCTGGATTTAAAATACAGCTGCAACATGAGAATATCTTAAAACTATTTTTTATTGTGGAACAGACAGAATATAATTTTATCATCTACATGAAGATTATTTTAAAGGTCCCATGGCATGAAAGTTTCACTTTATGAGGTATCCTGCTCTACCTTTGAGAAAATGAAAGCTCAGATGGGCTGATCTGGAATCTTCTCCTTATGAGGTCATAAGGGGCAAGGTTACCTCCCCTTTCTCTGCTTTGCCCGCCCAGAGAATTTGGCCCACCCGTGAGAGAGAGAGAGACATCATGGCTTGCAAAGTAGCAGTTGGTCAAGGCCACACCCCCACCCTCTACCTTGCCCCCCCTCTCTCCTCCTCAATAGCATTTAAAGCTACAGACACAGAAATGGCACGTCCTAAGGAAAGCTCATCGTGGGACTGGCTCTAGTGGCTGTAATTCTGCACCAAGGCTGAATTTCAGGAAAGAGACTTCAGATACAGTATTAGGGGACCACTGAGGCCTATATAAAAGCATCCAAAGAGCAGCATGTCATAGGACCTTTAAAGATTCTGGAAATACCTTCAGAACAGCAGCAAATGTTGCTAAACAAGCGGATGAAGCGGATTATCGGATGCTATACCTCTGTGACTCAAACATAATGGTGATACTAATGGTAATATTTAGCCTATAGTCAAATTAAAATCAAATACGTGGAATCATCGAACTACTCACTATTGCAGATTTTTAATTATACAATGGTTGCTAAAACCCCCAAATTGAAAGAAAATACAAAGGACATGACCTCAGTGATGTATGATGCATCAAGCACCAAGGATATTGATAAAAGTGTGGTATCATGTTTGGTTCTCTTTACCAAATGCAGCCCTGCAATTTGTGACCTTTTGTCTGTCAGCAATTTTAGTAAGCATGCAGGGAGTTAGGAGGTGACATACACAATAGCCTCAGTGTTCTACTTTCTACTATGAAACAGCAGCACGGGGACTCTGCCCGCTTTGTCTTCCCCTTTAAAACAATGATGCTCACAACAAAAGAATGGACTTAAGAGCATTAGGCCACTAGTGCAGAAATGAGCACCATATGTGCTACTGCTCTTTCACATGTGTTTCTTTAAGATAAAGTGAAATAAATGCATTCTGTTGATTGTGTGCTAATGCAATTGTGTGTGTGTGTGTGTGTGTGTGTGTGTGTGTGTGTGTGTGTGACAGAATAAGAGACAATGCGAGAGGAGAGAAAGAGTGGAGGGGGGGGGGGGGTTAGAGGGCCATCCTTATCTTCATTCCTTTGAAAAATTATGTATTTTAAGATAAACCTGTCGCCCTTCATCTTGCAGGTTTCTTTCAGACTTGCTTTTCCAGTTTGCACACCAACATCTTGGCCCCAAAATCTGCAGCAAATCTTTTCATGGCATAATTTGATTGCCAAAAACATGTTTACAGTTAGTGTGACGGCCTTATACTCAGAGCCGATGCTCACTTGCTATATGTACATCATTAGCTCAGGTGTTTAACTTAGTCACATACATTAGTTTACACTCCTCTGGTCTGTGGCCTTGCATGATTTTTTTTGATTGGAAAAAAATAGCCTTACTACAACAGAATGGGCACAACACTACATATTAGTGTCACTAGAGGTAGCACTGAACATATGTATAATTGTGCATGTTTATCTGCCCACAGACCAAAGAGAAATCGTTACAGCTTTTGGTTCTATTGCTTTCTGCGAGTGGTGTGCAGCTGCTGTCAAGGATGCACAGATCTCTGGAGCCCCAGGTCAGAAAGATCCCTACTGTCAAATCTTCCTGACATATATATACCTTCACAATGTTACATCAGATGAAACACCTCAGAACCTATTATAAAGGTTTTAACAAAACCTTTGACATTTTCCCATTTCATCATATTGTTTTAAATCAGATGAAAGACTGTGTTGCCATCTTGTGCAAAACTGACATTAGAGGTGAGATTGGAATTTGCCTTCAAAGTTGTATTCAGTTGTAGAAAAGTGTTCAACTCAATGATGAAAGTCACAAATGTTATTCTGCAACAGCATTGCTTAGCGAAATAAGTTTTCTTAACAATGAAAAACCGGAACATTGAGGGGCGCTGCAGCTTTAAATATAATCAGTGTCTAAGAATTAAAGTGCTCATATTATGTTCATTTTCAGGTTCATAATTGTATTTAGAGATTGTACCAGAATAGGTTTATGTAGTTTAATTTTCAGAAAACACCATATATTTGTTGTACTGCACATTGCTGCAGCTCCTCTTTTCACCCTGTGTGTTGAGCTCTCTGTTTTAGCTACAGAGTGAGGCATCGCACTTCTGTACTATCTTTGTTGGGAGTCGCACATGTGCAGTAAGTACTGCTAGCTTGTCAGTTGCAGAGTATGGGGGGTGCCATGCTAGCAGCTAGGCGAGCATTATAACATGTATTACAAAGTGACGCACGTTCGTCACGGAAGTAAAGGCTGGACTACAGTAGAGCTGTTTGAGCAGTTTGTGAACAGTGTTTTCTCTGGAAGATGGTAAGTCCCTTTGGGGTGGACTTTGGGCTTTTTCACTTTGTAAACCTATAACATGCACAAAAAGATATATAACACAATAAAGGAAATGGGAAAAGCCAAAAAGCATAATATGAACACTTTAAATAATGTCATCACTATCAGACATTAAAACGGATTACAAGGTACTGCCGCCTTTCTCTCACTGTGTATGTATGACAGATGATAGTAGATGTGCATACCAAATTCCTGCAGCATCCTGGGTAAAGCCCAGGACTTTTATCATTCTCATCTGTCTCTTGTTCCTTCCTGTATATCTCTACTGTGTACTGTCAAAGAGAGAAATGCCAACAAAGGATAGAAACCTGCAGTTGTAAACATCTGGATTATTTCCCTGGTGCATGATTCATGTTTGACTTTATCGACTACTGGTCTGACACATTCCATGGACAAACAATAAAACTATCATGAGAATATCAAATCGATGTGTCCATCCGTGGCACCACCTTTCTACCAAACTAAAGATATGAAACGCCGGTCATAGTAAAGTGTAGATTAGGCCGTTAAAATGCATAGAGATTGTGTGCCATTAAGATGACATTAGTGCCACATCTGTGAAAAGGATACAAGCATATACACTGTTGCGTGTTATGTACATCATTTCAATATATGACAACGTTAGATCAAGGTGGATTACATATCTGGATCACTGAAAGAGTAACTGTTACATAGGAAATTCGAGCCTCTTAATGTGTATGATGAACACAGCTTTGAATCCTTTCCCTGCCCTAAGCCCTCTGACCCCATTCCACGCCTAACTTTCATTATATAAAATGATTTATAATGATCAATTACACACAGCATGCAGGAGGGCTCAGGCAGGAATTAAAAGCCTTGCTGTGACACACCTGGCTCAAGTTCTAACTGTTTCACATGTTCAGGGGCCCCGGGACGGGTCCCTGGGGGACTCCGTCACACCAGCTATAAGTCTAACCAAAGCAAACACAGAATCCCTTGTTTGTTGACTTTTACGAAATGTTGAATCTAGTCAGGAAGATGTGATGTTTGTCAAAAAAATGTGTCTTGATACATTTACATCAAGAACGTGGTTTAAAGGTAAAAACTCTTTCATGTTGCTTTTCATGACATCAAAGTAGCTCTGAACTGAATTCCCAAATCATATGCTGCACACATCAAACTTTATGAAGATAAATTTATGTTTTTACGTCATTACTCTAGAGAAGATACAAATTCACCTCTTTTTGAAAGATACATCAATGGAAAATAGATTTCTGTATTCTTAAGCATCTACAACCTAAACCCACTGTGAGAACTTTTCAAACACACCAAGTGTACAAAGAAAACACACAAAAACAACATTTGCTCACCGATGAGTTAACAGAGCTGAGTTGTCTCTTTCAGTCTCTCTGTTAACTTCTCTCATCAGGCCCTAATAGTTACCTAGTGCTCTCGCGACCAAAAATCCACCGCTGGCATCCACCTTATTTCCATAAGTGGGACCTCAGCCATGTCAGTGGCTATTTTCCTACCATATCATTTTAAAGGTCCCATATTGTGTGTGTCTTTTTGATTATGAAGCAAGTCAAGGTGCTGTATAAATACTGTGAAAGTATCAAATCGCTCAATTCACAGAGAACAATGCACAAAGCCCGTATTCAGAAACAAGCCATCAGGACTTCCATGGTGATGTCACAACTTTACTATATATAGGCAGAACGTCCCGTTACAGTGCCGTTTATATAATTGTATGAGGAATATTCTGAATGTATTTACTTTTTATAAAAACAGTGACTGCAACTGCTGAAAAACATCTGAGTTTTCTTAGTACTAAAAACAGGCTGTAATATAAGCAAACCATGTGAAGAATTGAAAGTGCTATGTACAAACCTGGCTTTGAAACACAGTAAAGAAAGAGGGGTGAGTAAGAGAGAGAGGATGTCACTGAGGTTATTAAGTGGGCACCTCCCATCACAGATGTTTAACTGAATCTCTCCCATGACACCTCCGCGAGGCTCCTCGGAATCCCAGCTTCGCCACATCAACAAACATAAAAAGATAAATATCTGGATCTCATGGTGGATCTCACTGCCAAGACTTTGGTTGATACATGATAGGTAATTCAAAGCCAATCAAAGACATTTCATGTTGTGCCATTTGACTGTACAGTAATATTAGCAAGTTATGCCAATATGAGGGTTCTTGTGGCTTATTTCCTGCTTGTTTCAGTCTGAGCTGCACTGACACACATAAGACAGCAGCAGACAATAAAGCTTTGAAATAATTTCTGCTCGGGAGTCAAAGCTGGGGCAAATTTAACATTGTGTAGGATGTTTGATATTGCCACGGAAACCCCATCTGTGCCCAATCACAACAAGGCCATCTGTTTAGCATATAAAAAAGGAGAAATGACATGAGGAAAAGTATGGGAGATCAGGAAACTGTATTTTTTATCAAATGTATATTTTATATATACTGCACATGTGGACATGTAGTTCTGCCACCTGCAATCACAACATGTATTTTTCAACAATCCACTGAAACTCTACCTGCTCACTCAGTGTAAGTTTCTCTAAATAAGAATACAAACTGAGCACTGATCCCTCCAATACTAGCTTAATTATTATGCACACATACACCGTATTGTGTCTGTGGGTCAGTTCACCTTAATAACCCAGTGGGCTGATGTGTGAGCTTCTTGCCAAAGTACAGTCATTCCTTCAACCCTTTTTCATACATCAGTGAAGAATGAATGGATGAATGGAGGGGTGATGCTTGGACAGCCCCTGGTGGGGATTATGATAAAGTGAACATTGTAGGTATGAGTCACATCCCTTATTTGTTATGGTGTCAGCAGTCTGACCTATACTGCCACCAACAGTTCAGAATGTAAAGTAGATATAATCCTATTTAAAAGACAGCTCTGTGTGATAATAATCTGCAGAAGCATATGCCAGTGTGTCACACTGAAGATCTCTAAATATACTTTTTCTCTAGGTTTTGAAAATCTATCCATCTACATATATAGATACAGTATAATGTGCTAAAGCAGCAGCAGCAAAAAGTCCCAGAACTCTCATGTGTATCATACTCACTGTAGTTACACTGCACTGTGAGTTTGGAGCTGCTACCTAGAGAGGACTGTATGTCAAGAACCGTATACATACTGTCTGTTTCTACTCTTAAACCGTAAGATTTCCTCTCAGTATGATAATTGTGTGAGTCTACTAAGAGCATGGGGATGTCACTTACTGACCAGATCTAGATCTTTTTCCACTTTAGAAATATTAGTCAACTGAGATCTTTAGTTTCCACTGCTGAACTTGAAATGCTTATGCATGCATTAATCTCATCTCACAGTCACTACTGTAACACACCTTTATCCTCATCCAGTATGTCTGCTCTCGTCTTCGGTCAATCCAGAATGCTGCCGCAAGGCTACTCACTAGGTCAAATATACAATTTCACATTACCCCTGTTCTTAAGTCTCTTCACTGACTCCCTGTCGCATATACTGTAGGATTGGGTTTAAAATTATTACTCTTACATGTAGAGCAACACACTGTCAGGCACCTACATATGTGGCTGAAATACTTCACTGATAATCGCCAGCTTGCTCTCTTAGGTCTAATATGTTTAATTTGTTGTCTGTTCCACGCTTAGGACCCGTAGTGATCGATCTTTTGAGTCTGTACTAGCAACTAAGCTTTGGAATGCTCTGCCTCACTTACAGTCTGCTGTTTCTGTGGACTCTTCTCTTTTAAAATAAAGAAGATGAAGACCTACCTTTTTAGACAGCCGCTTGGTTGACCTATCTGCACTTTATGCATTATTATGTAATTCTAATTGTGTATTTTTTTCCAATATGTATTATGTTCTCTTGTATGTTTTTTATGACCTTGTAAAGCACCTTGTGATTTTATTGGTGAAAAGCGCTTTATAAATGCATTTTACTTACTTACTTAGAGGTGAAGGATCACAAAAAATATATAGACATGGCACAAATTGAATGTTCTAATTCTTTCTTTCTATCTCTTTTACAGCCAAATGTGAAAGTCAATAAAGGTGAATGCTTTGATCAAATGACTGAAATGACTGTATCTGAAAAGAAAATCCCATCTAATAGGAAAAAAATGTCATAAAAAGTAGGAAAAGCTACTCAGGTAGTCAGACAGTAATCGTGCCGAGCCACGCCATGAATGGCCGCGAGCAGTCGAGTCACGCTGGCACAGTGCAAGTGTTTTTCCACTGCACAGCACAGTAAAGTTGTTTACCTTGATGATGTGTTGGAGGTGTGGTAGTCACAAGCCACAGTAAGAGCCGGTCACATGCAGCCCTTTTCAGCTCGCTGTGGCTGTTACCGTTTGTACTATTCCTTCCTGCAATATTTAAAACGGATCTGCTGACCAAATCAATCATCATCAATTAGCGTAAAACTCCTACTCCTTCTCAGTCATTGTCAAAGCTGAACACAGAGACATGATACACATATTTTTAGACTCAATATGACTGCACTTCCCGAGGATATCATATCTCCTACTGTATCTCCGTCGTGAATAGAGGTCCAGATAAATCTGCTTTAAAATCAGAGAAAAATATGCTCTTATAACTCCTTGTCTGAACATCCATGGGTTCACTACAAACAGGACTACACTGCTAACCGTTAATTGGTATGCCTTTAATGGTGCTGATTTGCCAAGCTGTAGACAAATATAGGCTAAAAAACAGGTCTCAAGTTGTAGCCGACAGTTAAATAACTGACTCCACTGCAACATACTTCCTGTTTACGCCCCCCCCCCTCCCTAAAAAAACTAATTATGGGAACTGTAGTTCCAAAACTTAGATGTAAACTTAGACACAGATGTGACTTGAGGTGTAATCTGTGTGTAGTCACAGGACCTACACTACAAGGATACCAGAATGAATACACATTATACACACATAGGTCCCCATGCATTCAACTCTATTTGCACACATGTATATTAACAACATAAAAATGAAAGCAACAGTAGGATGGGTTGGCTTATCAGATAGATACATACATAGCCATTAGAAAAAAATAAAGAAAAAAAGACAACTCCTCATTCAGAGCCTCTGGATGTCTGGAGTTTCCTCATTTAGAAAAAGCCTAACCCTTTCATAACCCTTTCACAATTGTTTGCATCTAAAAAAAAAGGCCAGCCTATCTCTACGTTATCTCATTATGGAGTTCAATGTGACCTGTTAATAATTGTAAAATATTCAAATTCAGTATTATAGGGAAACTATTGTATGTTATTGAGGAAAGAGAAGAAGTAGTGATTGTAAAAACGTGTGCCAATCTTGACCCACATGCAATATAACTCATTTACTGTAGTACCTTATTTCACATTATCATTCAATTGCACTGAGACAGTCTTGGGATTTCAAGCAAGGTTCCTCTAATGCACAAATTCTGAAATGTAATTTCCCAGGTCAAGGATCATTAATCCCCAGCGAACACTGATTTGCTGGGTGTTTTTAGTTACACTGACTAACTACTTAGTGTACATTTAACAATTAAATTGTTCTTTTGACTGTAAGTATTGCGGGAGTTTTAGACTCTGCTAACAATTTAGATTAAGCTTTTTTTTTATAAGATAATACTTGCTCCCTGCTTTTAAATGACATGGCAGTTGTTTTATTAAGTTCCTGTGAGCATGTTTGTTTGCAGAAGACATGATTTTAAGAACATACTGTTTTGCATTTATTCAGAGGCTTTACATATATACAGGGACGGGATACCAGTATGAGAGTGAAAAATGTCACTATCATTTCCATCTTAGGTGTCATTCCTATTCAAAATGACAGACAGTGAGTGAGGCAGTAGGCATTCACAAGGATATCTATTCTGCACATCATCCAACCCTTCATATTGTCCAGTGACCTAGCATGAAAACGAAACGCGCTCCTGAATGTGATGGAAGATGTGACAGCCATTTCGATTTTTGTTTTGTTTCTAGGGGGACACTTAGGGCACTTAGACAATGTACTTATCTGCATCTTGAAAATGTCAAGCAATAAACCTTCACCTCAAAAACAAAAAATATGCTTCTATAAGGAAAAAAACATATAGAAATATAAGTCATGGCCTTACTTTCTCTCTCTGTCTTGATGCCGTTTGGATTTGATCTCCAGACTGCTTCACAGAAACAAACAAAAAGCGGGACAGGTTTATTTTTCAATTTCTGCTATTTTTCTCCGCAATCTTCAAAAAAGTCTGGTGTGGATATGTTGCAGGCAAATACAGCTTGACTACAGAATGTCTTCTATTCTGTATCCTTTGTGGATTAGAGCAGATCACGCAGAATACAATCTGCCTGCAGAATACAATCTGACATGACGCATGGCTTTTCATACAAGATCATAATTTCACTTTGGTGTGGTTAAAGACGTAAATAAATATAATCTTGGGAGGCGGATTAAGATGACAGTGTCGCATTTGATCTTCAAAGGACTGGAGGTTATCTCAGGTAAAGAACAAGTGCGGCTAGCTTCCATAAAAAATCTGACACAGAGTTAGACTTCTGTTCATTTCCATTACAAAGACAAGTACCTCTTTCTCATTCTTGGCCACCTCTACATCAATATCGTAGTGCTCATCATCCTCTGTGTCAATCTGTCATTGCAAATCCGTACAGAGCCCCTGTGAAGAGAACAGACTTCTTTAAATCACGACGGACTGCAGATGGAAAAAGGGTGGAAAAAATGGAAAGAAAAAAGGAATGATTCATCATCAAACGGCATGTAAAAGCCACGGCTTTTAAATTTCACTCAGCCATCAGACTAGACAGGTGGCAGGATGTTTTTAAAGTGGATTTTTAGAAAGAAAAGTATACGGCAGAGTGAGAGATGTTTATCTGAGAAAAACATGGGAACAGTTGCAGCTAAAAAATATCTGTTTGATATAATAGACAAAATGTATCCACATATAAGCCTATTCTAAACCATTCTGGATATAGGGACATAATTGAAATTGAGGCATGCAATACATCCAGAGACCTGCAATGAGTTAACTGGTCTGGCTATTTCAGCATGTCAAAGGCTCTTTGTAATGCAAAATAATATTTGACAGTTGAGTGACAGCGATGACAAATCACAAAAACACGAATCACAAAAACACAACAGGCCAACAATGACACAAGCTAGATTGCCACGAAAATCCAACTGCCAATTCTAAGTCTAGTATGAGCAGGACACAGACATATATTGTGTGTACCTTTGGTACCTTTACCCAGCATGCTGCTCAAATAATGCTTATCGTAATGAGTTATATCATAGTTTGTTCAAAACAAACAAAAACACCAAAACAATAAAGGGTGTAGTGGTGTCTTTTATTTGTGAAACCTGCTAACTGTTTTTTTTAGCCATTTTAGGGCTAGTGGAAACACGCTTTACACAAGCTAATACAACACTGACATTATCAACTACTAAGTTGATATGGCGAACATGGCAACACAGCCAGTTGCTAATTTATACATCCAGCAAATATAGAGTAAAATTATCATTCATGGAGTCACGTTTCATGTAAGCCCCATCTCTCTCCTATTAGCTCTATTTTTGGTCTCTACCACATTCTGATCGAAATATTTGTTTCTTAAGTTGCTAAATGCTCCACTATGCTCAACAGCTCATTGCTAACTTTGTTTGTGTGTCGTTTTGTACTGAGCATGTAATGTACAACGGGTTTATCAAAGCTTTTTTTACACAAAACAGCTGATAAGAGTGGTGAAAGACAATCAAAACAGTAAAGCTGCAGATTGTGAAAACCAAAACAATGAACTGAAAGAAACTGAAACCCACCGTAGATCTGAAAGGGACTGCAGAGACGGTAGTAATTCTCTGTGGGCTCGTCACTACGAGTGACACCTTTCACATAAAAGTAGTAATTTGATCCCTTGTTAATATAAAGATATTGAATGTAGCAGCTTTAAAAGACTGTTTTGTTAAAATTGAACCTTCAACCAATCAGCAGAGAATCCATGATAGACACTCATACCTACAATATGTGCAGAGTAACTTCGCAACGACCAGACCACAATAGTTTTAGATAATCAGAACTGGAAAAAGAAGACAGGAAGTATCAAATGACATTGCATGCTTGAGCAAAGAAATGAGACGAGCAGATCCACTTCAACATATGTCATAGGACATATTGGACTCCTCAGAAGAGAGTCATTCCTACTCCCTATTGCACGTTCTGTCAACCTGAACAAACTGGAACTTTCCTGCATATGATCTGGGAGTGTGAACAGGTGCATGAGTTCTGGAATAAAACAACAACAATAATATCTGATGTGATAGGATGTCGAATTCCTACTGACCCGATTGTTTTGTTACTTAATGACGACTCTAAATTACATCTGCTTGGGAGACAGAGGAAAGTTTGGTTAGCCGGCTCAACTGCAACCAAGAAAATGATAGCTCAACGCTGGCTCCTCCCCCCCCCCACTCGCTTTATATAAAACGGTGGTTGACGTATTTTCTAGACATTGTTATGCTTGAGCTCTCTACAGCAAGGATTACCAAAGCCAGATCATTGACTATAGACCTATGGAAAAACGCAGTAGCACAAATATCAGACCTAATGACCTCAACACCACAAGAAGTAGAGGAGAGTGACTAGGCAAGGTGTGATTTCTGTTTTTGTTTTTGTTTATTTGTTTGTTTTTGTTTTCCTTGAGACTGCAGAGGGTGGGGGGTGGGAGAAGGTTTTTGTTCTTGTTCAATTGTATTTGTATGTTCTATATGTTCTAAATATATAAAAAAACAATAAAAAAAATTATCTAAAAAGAAAAGAAATGAGAGGAGCAATATTTAGTATACTGGGGTCTGTTGATGGTTCATTCTCAACCTGGGAAATACCAATTTGGCAATAAAATAATTCTCTACACAAGGTTTACTTACTTGGCATTTCCGAAGCTTTAACCATATCCCATCATGGTGTTCTCAGCATAATTTATATGGAGCTGGTAACCATTCCCATGACAACTGAGCAAACTCCATCCCCAGAAGGCCACAAGATGTGGCCAAAAGACCAAGTAAGTGGACCTTGTGTTAGGAATTTTTTGCCAAACACATTTACTGGATAATAAAGAGTGCCTTTAAAGGGCCTGGCTAATAAAGAGTGCCTTTAAAAAGTTTGTAAAAAAAAAAGTTGTTATTTGTAAAGGCAGGCACTTTTATTAAATGCAGGATATCTAATTTTCACAAGTCTTTATCTTTTCCCTGCACTTATGGTGCAGCTTTTCTGTACCTGCAGTCCATGAGCAAGAAGGTTATGAGCACTTAAGCCTCTGACACACCAACCCGACAGCTGACCGACGGCAGAAAAGGCAGTCGGACTGACTGCCTCCCTGAGTTGGTCAAAAAAGTGCCTCAGAACACATTGAAGCGACGCCGACTTGAGTGTACGTTCTGTGCGTGCGCGAGACGTAATACGTCTCCATAACAGCAGGCGGCGCTAATCTGTATTGTCACTCAAAAAAATGAAAACCGTGTCACATGGGTCTGGCTACTCCCGAATTTCAAAGCCAGACCATAATGGCGGCTCCTTTGGAATACGATCTCATATTTTACGAAAATAGTTCACCGAAACATGTTTCTGAAAACATTTTAAGCGAGAAATAGGCCATGCAGTTGCTGAATCTGTCTTCATTTCAGATCGACAAAGGTCAGTTTAAAAGATTTTCGTCAGATTTTGAGAGGCATTAGTCACGCTCATCCCGCTCGTCATTTCCGGGTTAGCACTCCACCAATCGGATTGGTCATTGAGTCCGACTGCCCACTGGCCGATTCAACAAGTCAAATCGGCTCAAATGAAGGCCGACGGCTCCTCCAACTGACGACGGCACGGAACACACTGAACAGACTCAAGTCACTGACCTCACCAGACTGTCCTACGGCCAATGATCGGGTTGGTGTGTCAGCGCCTTTACTCTCTCTTTTATCACCGCCTCTGCAATCTTCACTTCCTGCTCCACAACCAGTAATGCCTCTGCCCTTTTTAGCAGCTTGCCATGTTGATTAGCCATGTATTAAGTGTATAGTGCATAGTGGAGACAGTTCACTCAGTCAGCACAGTCTTTGGCACTTTGATTCCAATGCACAAGCCTCCATTAGGCTCATAATACCAGAGGCTGCAGAGTGGATTACCCTTCCGTGATAGCCCGAAGGGATGTAACCCAGAACAGATTTGTATATGAAGAGATAATGTACTCAAAACAGGCATCTGAATTGAAGCAGTAATATATTTTTTTATTTTGAACTGTCATAACATTGCAGATAAGCAAGAATTCCCCTGGACTTATCTTGCTGTTAGGACAATTTCCCCCCCCCAAACCTCTAAACACTAGGCAGTGAGTCAGAGCCACAGACTGTACAAAGAGCCTATCGCCAGACCTGCTGGTGGGGGAATGCACGCACGCACGCACGCATGCATGCTAAATTCAAGCTTGAAAATGAAATAGTCTAAAAACAACACTATTTGATCATTACTGTATCTTACATTTGGTGAAAAAGAACACTGCCGTTATGCGTGTTATGTGCTGTCAATCCTTTGTGTGGTGGGTGATTGACAGGAACAGACATGTAACTCTTATATTTTTTTTAAGTGAGAAACAATTTCAGGTTATTATTAGCAATGGGCTGTAAGAATACCAATTAAAAAATGAAGAAAAAACCCACAGATAGACACACAAAATCATTAAAAACAACTCTCTTAAGGTGCTTGGGGATTTAATGGCCTGGACAACCCAGGTTGACAAAAGAAGCATCGCCGGGAGCAAAAATAACAAATCAAGACCAATAATTGTTCTTACATGCCCCGTGTCAAGGCGGAGATCGACAACAAAACATCAAGCAAGCGTATCATTTCCCAACTGTGATCAATAACAAGGACATTATTAAGGAGATGACTGATTGAGATGCACGGCAGTGTGACAGGCAGACAATCACCCCTCAGACAGGTTGCCCTTGTTTAGATTTCCTGATGGAGAGAACCAACACAGTGCAATAAGCAATTGGCTGGCCTACATTGACAGCTGTGGCATGTCATACCGGGCACCATGTGGCAGGTGTTATAAGATCATGACATTTGATTATGTGTTATTAGATTGTGTGTTGGAAGATATTTGCATTTTGATTAATAATAAGAAATTGTGAGAATACAAAAGGTTACATATTAGTGTTACGTATCATAATGTAAAATAATGCCCACTATGTTAACATAATGTTACAATGCAATGCACTGATCTTTTTCTTTCTTCATGACTACCTATTTAACATAGCATTGATCTTCTTCACACATGCTCAGAGAAAGCAGCCGATTTTATTAGAAATTCAACCCATAAATGCTATGAGCAGCTCGGATTTAACATACATCACACTGATTGAGAAGCCGATGGCTGAGACAGCACTGATTATCAGGATGTAATTGTGTTAGAGTCCCATGGCCATACTAGTCTCCTCTCCTACACGCTGACCTCGGCCCCGGCTGTATCTTGTCCCTGCAATTTCTACAGAAAATGCTATTACAGCCACCTCTCCGGGGACCAGATAGACAAGGTCTTTGCGGTCTCGGCTCGGGATAAAAACAGGTGACCCTGTCTCCTCATCACACGCAGAGATGAGGGTACACCAGAGGGGGAATAAAGTTCATCCTGCGGGTTAATAGGGTCCTTGGATGAAATCATGTGTGTGATACAAAAAAAGTAAAGGTGAAAAAGTTTTTAAAAAGATTTTTTGATTTTCCAGCTCTTTGATTTCCTCACCGTCTTCCCTACTTGTGTGGCCGATTGCCCTTCAGATGTTTGGAAGAAGAACATTAACTTGTAGGAGATAAGATTTCATGCTGTAATTGAGGCTTAGAGAACATAATAGTCTTTCAGCTACGGTGTCTGCTGTACCAAAGAACGGCATGAGGCAGCTGAGTAAAGAGGCCGTTGCCCTAATGTCACCAGTGTGACATTACACGCAGGGATTGAACTTGTGACCTTCATTGTGACAGATCGTTCTGCCAGTTCTATTGGCCTTATTAGCTCCCATGAGCTCAAACACCTATTCACAACCCCACACACACATACGAGCTGTGTACTGTATGTCACAGACCAGGATGTGGCCATCTTGTTAGAAGGTTACAATACATTACACAGAGCCTCTTGACAGGAGCTCATTTCTCTTTTTCACACGCACACGCACACGCACGCGCGTGCGCGCGCGCACACACACACACACACACACACACACACACACAAACACACAAACACACAAACACACAAACACACAAACACACACACACACACACACACACACACACACACACACACACACACACACACACACGGGTATCTCAGGTTGCAAATGAATAAGAATTAGAAGGACAGGAGGGGAATGAAGTCAATGCGCCATTTTACAGGCAAACGATCTGACACCAATAAAATGCAGCTTTATTGGGGGAATTTCTCGGTTAAAATATGAGCTGTGACCTCCAGGAAGAGTGACACACACACACACACACACACACACACACACACACACACAAGCAATCAGCAAAGCACGGAGAAGACTTGACCTATTTGTATTCATCATCACTCATATGTCTCGTTGCATACGCACAAGACAATTAACTCTGATTCAGCTTTGATTATTACAAGACCACTTGAAACATGAAAACAAAACTCTCAAAGAACAATTGTATCTACTTTAAGAACACTTAGAGACAGTTCTGTTTGAGAGGAAGTGTTAAACTGTGAACTGTCAACTACAGAAAGGTTAAATGTTTGGGTGATTGATTTACGGGCAGATGCTGACCTGTACTTGGGAAATAGCAAACTGCAAATAGCTGGTAACTAAGTTAGGTATTTGCAAGTTGTATGTCATCATCTGGATTGGACTGCACCACCTTTTCGTAAAACTACTAAGTTCATGTGTAAAGTTCTTAGCAAAAACTAGTTTCAAACTAGCTTAAATCTAAAGGAACATCTTAGTAAATACTTCAAGTCTAAATTGGCTTTAATATAACTTCCAAAAACAACAGTTTTAAAGGGAAACACTTTTTGTATTAAACTTAACTGCCAAAATTGCGTTATCATTACTTTATTTCATGCAGTTTTAGAACAAGTGGCAAATATCCAATCATGCTAAACTAACCAATGTTATTTCGTAATTTAAGCTAATGTTACACGCAAAATGTTTTGTAATTTAAAGTAAGAAAAACCTAATATGATAAGATAAACTTTATTGATCCCACGTGGGAAATTCAAGAATAGACACCAATACCATTTTATTGGAGACTGAATCCCAGTAAACAACCAGGCTTCACCCCAACTGTACGTAAGTAGTTTGTGTGGTATTATAATTTGGTGACATGTCTTTCTCAACTTAGTAAACACTTAGGTTATGACTAGACTAGTTTTAAACAAAGCCGGTGCGACAGGTTGTGCTGATTACCTGGTGATCTGACTTTAGCAAAAACCTACAGGCTACAGTGCTAACGTTGGTAACATTAGTCCAATTATTACAGAGAAACTGAACTTTCAAAGCAGCGTGGCTCCATGCAGCAAACATATACATCAGCGTGGGATCATTGCCAGAGCGTAAAAAAAGCCAAAGACAAATCAACAAAAGAAACAAGTGTAAAAGATGATTTTCCACAATAATATAAATTGTGGCACCACTCATATTTGCCACCTGTGAGGCTTCAATGTAGGTTAGCAGTTTCTTTGTGTACGACTCACTATAACATGTACTACTAACTATGAAAGCTGTTCTTTTTTGGACAATATCCAGCTCTTTCAGAGTCACTGTTACCACATAAAAACAGGTCTGGGAACCAGGGAGATCATGGGTCAATAAATTTGCCGAGGTAATCAGCCCGCGCCACATCCCCAGCAAAACCTACCCCCCCTTTTGCCCACCTCCAAAGACAACACTGGCTCTGAATGTGCTTATGGTCAGGTGGTGCGGTCGTAAAGCCTCATAATTGTTTAATGGTGTGTTTTATGAGGCTACATTGTGAGTCAGTGCAGCCTAAAGGCTCTGAATTCCAGACGATAACACGTTGGGTTCGGTAATGTGAGGTCAATCACAGGTGGATATTGGTTCACTGTGGGCTATGGACAGCTGCTGAAGTGTGTGCAGCCTTGGGTGGAGGAAAAGGTGCATCCAGAGGTTTCTGCCCGTCTGTCTGAGTCAGGCTGACCTTGCTGTCTGATCACAAACAGACATCAGAGAGGGGATGGGGACATGCTGTTCCCCTGCAAATACAACACACAATTGCAGATGAGCTTGAGAAGATGCCCGCACCTCACACATTCACATACATAGTGTGTGTGTGCACACAAAGGATTTGCTGAGGTAGGAATTTACACAGTGCTTTGTTCTATGATCAAAAATAACTGTTCTCCAACTGTCTGCGCGCAGTGATGCAAGGTAACCCGATACTGTCCCATAGTGCTGTTCTGTATGAGCTGAACATGCCCCTGTAGACAGTCCCCAAACACAGGACTTTTTCAGGTTCTGTTGAAATGTGGCTGACTGGTTTTAGAAATAAAACGCTTTGGTAGTCTTGGAAATTTTTTTTCCTTTTTAGGTGGCTTGATTTTGGACAAACACACTCTTGTAAATCTTTACAAGAGTTAAACGGTACAGTTTGTGTGCTCACTCATCCGGATTATAGATCATTGGTATCTGTATTGACACAAATGGAAGCCTGTCAAGATGTATGAAACCACACATACACTCTACGCAGGTGTACAAATAGCTAGTAACCATCACTTCAGATCACTGGTGTTTGGGAGATCAAAGCAAACTGAAATGGCCATTCTCTTCAAAGGGCTGTTAAGCCACTTTATGGATTTGGCTGTACTGACATTGACTTTCTTTGCTTCAAGAAATCTAAAAGAAAAGAGAAATCAAAGAGTCACTATCAGAATATACTTTTGTGACAACTCTGATATGTGGCTATAAGATCTGGTTCTTTTTCCTTATTGTTTCCAATGACTTGTTTGAAATTAATTTACCAAAATAGAATAGGGTGCGGCATACACAACACATAAAAAACCTGAGAAGAATACTGCCTTGAAACTATTTCATCATCTGTCATGTCCCAGTTTGGAAGGTAAAACTCTGTCCCCAACACGTAAATTGATTGAATTTTTATCAACTGTTAATAACATTACTACCACAATAGTCATTTGAATTAGTTTCTAATTAATTTCTGTTGTGCAAATTAAAAATGCAGATATGCTAGAAAAGCTTCTTTGTATTTTATTTTTGAGTGACATTTGCTCGATGAGTGTCATCTGTTTTTAAGGTTTGGTATACCTTAAAAACAAGAGTACATTTCAACCCTCCTGAGTTTATATTTAGACATCTATACGTTATGCTTATATGTTATGACACTCTGGAAATGCTTACTATAAAAAAGACCTTGGAGACCCTGTCTGTCTCTCTGTCCAATATAGGTGAAAATGCTAAATAAATGTTTAATTAGAAATGAGACATTATTATAGTTAGAAATAAATGTATACCTTATGGTAATTCCCTGTGAGCAGGAGATTAATGCATGACATTTAAAATAGATTACATTACTCTTTCTCATCTACATACATACACATACTATACATTATTACACCCACACAGACTCAGCTTTTCCATGTATCAGAGCGAAGGAGTTAAGCCTCCTAATCAGATGACAGAGGCACAACAATCCCGGCGTTAAAACTAAAGTCCCGCATCTCGGCTCTCATGAATACGAGCTAATAATTAGGCTAATCCTGACTACGAGGACAATTTGAGGGGAGATTTGACGTGTCATCAGGTGCAACGGCAGCGACTTAAGGCCTCGTTCACATCTCTGCTTCTGCCAGCAATGATTTTCAGTCAATGTGATGCAGCTTTGATAATCTCCCCCTGGTTTTCAGTCAATTGGAGACAATGCCACACATTATCAGGGTAAACTCTACGTCATGGATGAAGCTTCGAAGAGATAAAAACTTTACTTGCAAACTCTAAACTCCGAGGTGAGACGGGGCTCCATGTAATAACTCCCCGCTATATCTGAGCCCAATAACACAGCGTGGTTATTTGTTTGGATTTATTCAGAGATGCAACCAGATATGAGTGTGAAGAGAAATGCTGCATGACGGTAAATTAGGTTATGCAAATGAGGCACAGTAATAATATGATTTAACATCCCTTCTCCCCATCCATACCTTAGACTTGACTAGTGCAGTTCTAATTTTAATTTGATTAGATTTACATAAAGATCTCCCATTAACTGGCTCCCTGGTGACCCCTCACTGATGGCACCAACTGGTCCCCCCCGTACGCTCGCCATTACTTTAAAGTCTGTGGGCGGTGTGACTACTGAGCAACGCCAGGAGTGTACCATTAACCAAAGAACAAGTCTGACAACGCTGTATGAAAATCTTGTCAACAAGTGTTAAGTCATCAAGTTGAGACGACTTGTTATGTGGCATTTCGAGAACATGCTGCATGTATCAATTTAAATGGTCAGGTTAAAAGAATTTGAATAAAGTGTGGCTGTTCCTTCCAATAAAATACCTTGATTAAAAGGTACACTATCAATTTATTTGACTTAATGTTTATGCATTTGTTCTGATGCACATTAAAATTATGTTTTGATATTTGATGAAGGATTTAAACCTCATGATGGTATTTGCAAGTAACACTCATGTCAATTATCCTAAAAAATGCAGGTAAATATACGTAGGTGTACAGCTCATTTATTCATATAGGATACAAACTACCTTACAAGACATAACAGTGGTTCAATACTGGGTGCCATACTCCAACTCTGGCAAGCATTTTCATATATGTTTACTCTAAAATCCGAATTAACAAACACCATTTCTCGAGCTGTGTCAGGGTTATCTCCACTTCCCTGCACTCTCACGAAGGTGGCATATTGTTTAACATGGATGAAAGCCCTAAATGGGTTGTGTGTACACTGCGGGAGGAAAGCAAGAGGCAGGGGGCCTCCTCCGTTATCTCCTGACACACTTACACACACATGCTTGATGCCTTTTTCTCTGAACTGGGGCAAATTTCAAACAAATCTCCTCCGCCTATCACATCCTGTCCTTTGCAGTTTACACTGGGAGCGAGCAAGGAGAAGGGAGAATGAGAAGAAGAAGAAGAAGAAGAAGAAGAAGAGCAGTCTTGGAGCTGACCTAAAAACAACTCCTCGCGGACGTTCTCCATGTCTCAAAGACGCAATGCCAAACTATCAAATATTTACCAAAAAGCTGTACCCGATCACTGTGCAGGGTGGGTGGGGGGGTGTGTTTGGTAAGAAAAGGTCTTTGAAAATGATTCGAAACCATCTGTGAGCAGCAGTTCATAGGAGCTCTCTCCCTCTCTGGTCTTTGAATGGTGATGCGGAGAGAAAGAAAAACACTTCCTTTCTTTCCCACTTGCCCTCAATTCAACTGAGTGATTATATGGGCCAGTATAGAGTCTTTCAGTGTGACGGATGCTAGCTGTAATTCTTTCAATGCTCTGGGATCATGAGAGAGCATTTGCATATGTATGATCAGGCTGCACAATAAGTAATCTCGCCAACACATGCAGGGATTCACTACACACCATTGACTTAAGCCTCAAACCCAATTTCACATACTTTGCAATTAAGGTGCCTTTTTTGGGATGTTTTGCTATTTCGGATTACCATTACTCAGCATGCGTTTGATAAAGCTGTAAAGGGAACTCCGGAAACCGTATCATTCATATGACAATGAGTCAAAGTGCTCAGTGGTGCACAACCAAGCTTTTTCCTGTTATTGAGGCACAGTGTTGCAGTGACATCTTAGATGCATTACTCATCCTGACCACTAGGGGGTAGAGGTCCTCTGCTGTGAGTAGCTCCACAGGCGTTGCAGGGAGAAGAGGTAAACTGATGCCATGATTTCAAATGAGCGGCCTTGTAAACATGCCACAGACAGGTGTTAAAGATGACAATAAAAACGAGGGGTGTCAGAGTGCACAGCACAATGAATCCATTTTCCAATATGCATACAGAGGAGTGGAAAGGGGGTTCTTGTAACTACTGCAGAGGTGAAAATGTTTTGATTTGACATCGTCAAGTAGGAGCCTTTACAATGCCGTCTTAAATCCTTCTGCCCCCTGACAGCATAATAGCCTCACTCATTTCTTGTAGGCAATTGTCGTAGCTTTTAATTGCATTGTTGTGGAAAGCGACATCCCTGTCACTCAATTGTGTCTGGCTGTGTTCGCCCGGTGTATGCTGCTGTCACTCAGATCTGCCAGGTGTTCGTTTGGGACGACGCGTGTATGTTTTCTTGCCTCTGTATATCCTCTGTATGTGTGTGACTGAGTGGCAGTGACACATTTGATCAACTTGTGTGTGGAGCTGACAGTGTCTTGGAGGTGACAAGGGGGTGGTGAAAGAGGCTGATTTGCCTTTCTACAGGTGACACAGTCACAAAGTCTGCATCATCTGTGGAGAGACAGAGAAGAGACTCTTCTCTTCCACCCTGATACGATCTTGTGTACTGTCAAGAGAATTGACGCTGGCTGCCTTGAAACACTGCGGGTCACTGTCAGTATCGGCCAGCATGTCCATCACAGGTCTGACATCAGGGAGGGAGGCTTGGACCCGAGGCTAGGGAACCGAACACAGAGCTGCAGGACGAAGCTGATGGATAGCGATGGAGCAAAAATAGGCAGCTGGAGAGAAGGATGTATTGGATCAAGGAAGATAATTCTATATGACACGATAAGAAGGAGATAGCTATCAAGGACAGAGGACGATGGACTGTACTGGAGGCAAGAGGACGCATGTATAAGGATGAAACAGTAGTGTAGAAAAAGATGCTGTATAGGTATATATGTATAGAGAATAAAACACACTAGCAAACAAACAGTAATTGTGGAAATGATACGGTAAACAAAAGAATAACACTTAAACCTACAATAACTTATTCTTTTTGGCCACTTGGGCATACCACTCTAATGTCTGTATGCTAAAAATGAAGTTACAGCCAGCAGCCGGTTAGCTTAGCTTAGCATAAAGACTGTTTTTTGTTTGAAGGCACCAACCAGCGGAGACTGTAGGAAGTTACCGGTCCAGGTCAAGAAATAGTAAATAAAAGAAATAGTAAAGCTGCAAATGGTCGCTTCTACAGTTTTTGTAAGCAGGGTAAATGTCTCATAATCCGCAAAAGTAAAGCAAAATACATATTTGAAATTTTCACATAGTTTCATTTGGGAACAAAAATGAGGTGCAAGATAATTAACTTATGACCCTGAACAAATGCTGTCTGCTGACTCCAGATCTGCCAGATTACAGTAAAAATACAGCTTTTGTTGAATCATAGTGGTGATGGAGGTGTAAGAGCATCAACATCAATGATGAGCCTTATCAATCCAAGCACACACAGTCCATTAGCAGGCGCAAATACTTAGAGCTGATTAATTGATATTTAATTGGCTGAAGCGACATTGCGGCCACAGGCCCAGCATGATGGCTTCATGTGGGGGAAAAAAAAATCTGTTTAACAACCCTTGGCTATTGTTATCCCCTCACTCACACACACACACACACACACACACACACACACACACACACACACACACACACACACACACACAAACAAACACACACACACAAAAAAAAACACACAAAAGCTGTGCACTTGTAAACCCCCTTAAGTGTGGTTGTGATGACGTTAATTGAGAGGTAGCAACTCGATGCTCCTCATGCCATGGAGCTTGCCAGGAACATGATAATCATCGGGACTATGCACAGGCTCCCCGGTCCACAATCCTCTGCTGCCGGGAGTTCTCTGGGGCTTAGCTGGTGTTAGGGACACTTTTAATTCCTCAGCTCCGCTCTGACAGAGCAGCCGGTTAAACTTGCCTTTATTATACAGAGTCCCAATACACCCTAAAATAAAGTCTGGGAAGACTATCAAAGATGCTGTTGGTCTTATTTCAACATTTATTATGTGTAGCCCGCACTGCGCAACATCTCAAGAGATGCATCTTATGAACTGTTACCATTCTTACGTCGTTATCCGCACACATCTGCAAACGCAAGTGCACATACATGCAAATGCACAAACAATATGACTAAACGTCCTTTACAACATAATTTCATCTTCTGAGTTTAGAAGTCAAATTTGGATATGTGAAACCTCCCTGAATGCGAGGTGCCGTGTTTGGATGAGGAAGACGCAAAAATGAAATGTGATTGGGTATGGCTCACTATCTGATACCCCCAAGCCTCTTCACAGAGAGGAGCGGCGTTATAACTTTGAGGAGGGACTCCTATGTGTTGATGTAATCTCTGAGGTAAACATAAATTCAAGACATGCCAGTGAAAGCGATGATTCATTACATTACATGTCATTTAGCTGACGCTTTTTATCCAAAGCGACTTACAATTGCTATATATATATATCACACGCCTCTGGAGCAACTAGGGGTTAAGTGTCTTGCTCAGGGACATATTGGTTGATGTATCACCATGGGAATCGAACCTGGGTCTCCCACACCAAAGGCATGTGTCATATCCACTACGCCACCACCACCCTCTATCATTGTGGAGACGTCGGACTTACTGTAAAGGCAATTATCAGCATACAAAACAGACAATGCTGAAACACTAGCTGAGGTGCACTTTGCAGAGGGGAGTTTATTAGCATTAGTCATTGCACCTGAAGCGACAGCCCGAATAGGCCTGCTCATATTCAGGAAATTAGCTAGTAATGGAGAAGAAAAAAAACGTCTTTTGTTGAGGGAGCTATTCAAGAAGCTGTCTCACTACAAGTGGTTGCATTCATTGCTGAGCGCATTATGTTGCTAGGGTAAAAATATCAGAATATCACATATTCTGCTAACATATTACAGTTTGAGTGTCTTGATACTGTCTGCTATTTACACTGTGCATCTACTGTAAAGAACTGACAGTTTTACATATGGTCGATGGCCAGCTTTATCTGTTTTGTTAATTTACGGAGATCGAGAACATCGCCTGAAAAAATAATTACATTTCCACTCAGCTGCTTAGCTGGACGTCCGCTGTGAAGCAGCAGCAGAGTGAAGGAGGCCGGATGCCTTTCAGCATTAACTGTCTCTATGTGAAATTTTGTAAATGAGGTTTCAGCGTTGCCAGAAACTAAACGGGTTGAAGAAAATCACCATGGTCAATAATCGTGACCTAATGCAGTGACTAAACCCCACTGACATACCTGCTCACACCCACTGATTTTCCTCTGATTCCGGCTCCTCAGGATTCAGTATTAGATCCTGTGCGGTTTAAAAACTGAGGTTTCTTCTGGGTGAATATCAAGTTTGTAGAAAATGATTTTTCTCTGTAGCATTTTTTGCCTCCACCAGGAACCTTTTTGTACCTCCAGATTGTAGCAGAAACAGCTTTCTAATCTCCAAGGAGAGATACATTTAGGACACATTCTCATTTTCTGCATTGCTTATCATATCAATTAGAACTTAATGTGAAAGTTACATTGAAGCATGACGCCGCTGATCAGGAATACCAATAAAGTGGTATCTTGAACTCCTTAAACTCCTTGCATTTCTTTGGCTATGTAATTGTTAGCATTCAACTCATAACACAACTGAAAAATCACACCAGTCGACGGGTGTTTTAAAAGCTTCAGTTTCAACTTCCCCACTCTGCAATCAGTATCTTTAGAACTTTCTTGATTTCCATTTTTTCTCCATGAGTGGGTTCAACATTCATTTTGTTTTTGGTGGTGAATATGTATTGGCATTAATCACAGATGATAGAAATTTGCAAGTTTAATTGTGCCCTCTGAAATCTCAGCTGCAGACTGGCTGCTTATAAATAGTGCTTTTTATCCTCACAAACATTTGCAATAAAAAATGATTACAGCCAGATAAAAAGCCTTGATGATAACTCAGTGATTTCAAGTGCACTTAATGGTCTATTGTCTAAATTTGTCAAGCGCTAAGAGTTGTTTTGTAGTCTGTTAGAGTGGTTATTAGCCAAGTGCAGTCTGTCCTCAAACGCCATATCTACATGACTCAGCTATTTCAGCCAATTTATCTCCAGACTGTCACAACAATGGAAGCTAACTCACAATGCTGCATCCTTTGTAACATCAGTACAAACTGTTCTTTATGACAGCTTTCTTCAACTTCACTATAACTCCACTTGTTTATGTCTAATGTATTATTTGAAATATGAAGTCCTCTAGCACAGCAACCTTTTTTTGCCTGATGTGTCCCCACAGCCCTGTCAGATTACTTTTAGCTCACTATTTCAACTGTTTACCCATTACTTTTAGCAATCTATTTCAACTGTTTACCCATTACTTTTAGCGATCTATTTCAACTGTTTATTCATTACTTTTAGTGATCTATTTCAACTGTTTATCCATTACTTTTGGCTCACTATATTAAATGTTTATGCATTAGTTTTAGCTCACTATTCCAACTGTTTATCTATTACTTTAAGCTAACTGTTAAGACTTATCTGCTTGTTTGCTGGCAGTCAACACACATCGTTTTTAGCTGACTCAATATGTGATTAAAACAGAATTAAAGCATCATTTTTCTTCTGTCAAATTAGTTGAGCAACAGTACTCCACAATCCTTCTATGTAGCTTACCCGTGGCCACAACAGGAGTACCCTCTGGGGAACAAATACCCCTGGTTGGGAAACACTGCTCTGTGCAATCTATGGTATATCCAGGGATGGAAAGAGTACTAAAAAATCTTTTCTCTAGTAAAAGTAATGCTACTTAATGGACAATAGCATATGGAGTAACTTCCTGTCTCCTTGAAGCAGTTCAAAAAGTAAGCAGTACTGTAGGTTCACCATCTCTCCTACTGTCTTCATTCTCCCTCTTGCTCACTGGTGTATGTGCCATAGAATGATAATAGAGTCCCATCATAGTAAGGAGATTGTGTCCTGAAATAGGAAGCAGCAGCAGCCTAGTCCTTTGGATCATCTCTCCACAGATTAAAAGCTTATTCAAATGATATTCTCCCTCTCTTATAAACAAGGAAAGCTTTGCATTCCCTGCAGAGAAGTGCTGGTAAGTAGCTTTGCAAACATTTGGGTCCAGAAGCGCACAAATTGAAGCTTGAATGAGCTACTCCTTGTTTGTGAAATGAATGCCCAAAGACGTAAATGGATTATAAATCATTTAACAATATTGTGGAAAACAAATGTGTTCATTGTTTTTGTAATCTGATATTGACTTAAGTAAATTGTTTCATCATTGTTAGAGAAAGGAAAAGAACTCCTGGTGCATCTGTACTGCAACATAAAATTAATTTAGTAAACAACTGTTCCTTGAGCATTTATAAACATGGTTAAAAAAAATAAATCAATGTGTTAAATATGATCTTTCAAAATGACATATTTCAGGCACAGTCAAGCTCCTACCGAGTCCTATTAGCAAATGTGTTTATCATTAAGTTATCAAAAAATAAATAAAATCAATTGGCAGAGCAAAATCACAGCAAGAATGCAGTGCAGTAAATAGCAGAATTCCTTTGATCGCTCTATTTGTAAGCACTCGCCTTGGTGTAAAAAATAAATCACGTGTACCTTCAGTAGAAGAAGCTTAGATCTTCACAATAGCGATGGGCTGTGCTGTACCAGTTCTGCTCTACTCCAGCTTTTGGCAGCCCCAACGCTTTGCATATTCATGTGAAACTATGCCTGACGAGGAAACTGCAAAGCCTTGACACCTTGTTGCAAACACAGTTGATAGTAGTAAGACGCTGGCCCTCAGTACAGGGGTGCAAATATATTTCCTGTCAGCCAGGTGTCTGCGTCTCACTGCAGTGTTTCCTCGAGTCATAAGCATTTAGGGGACGGGAGAGTCTAGGCTTTGTCGGGCTTCAACAATGGTTGGTGACGAAAATGAAACAGCACATCAACTCAGCAAACTTAGAGATAGAAATGGTTTTAATGAGGTGGAGTTATCCTCTCTTCGTCTTAAAATCAAATGCACAAAATACTGCAGAGAAAGCACAACAATCTTTGAAATATTTCTATTGGTTTTATTGTCAAACTAAAGAAGAAGTTTTATGCATCAACTATTACTTCCAAGGTAAGAATGTCTACAGATGCTACTTTTCTAAGTAACCCACTCTGTTTCAGAGTACTGTCGTTGCATCCTTGACTCCTTATCACATGTTACATCCTGACAAATGTAATTATTCATATATTCTTAAATCCATTCAGCCAGATGATGGCTTACTCAAGCCCAAACGACATGGCTGTTGTGTTTTGGCCTTTAGAAATTCTGAGCACATTTACTCTAATAATATGGTGCTAACTTTCCAGTAAGCATTTACATTATACAGTCAGGCCGTATTCAGATTCGTCTAAATGAATGATGTGCAATTACTGTCACTGCTCCCCTCCTAACCCTGTGCTATGTGCATGCACAAGTGCTGCCACGGCACACTGCCTCGACAATTCAAGCTGCGATGTCATATCACATTATGAAGAATGACCTTTGTCTTTGCTGTATCACAAGCCTGGAGTCTATACTTAATCAAAGATGATTAGTTCAATTTACTAAGTCTGCGCAGTAATGGGTGCACAGAGGACCAGTGGCACTAGGGAGAGGTCAGACTGAGTGGAATTCAACCCCTCTTGTCACTTGAATGACGTGTGTGGGTAAACATTCACGATTGGCTGCCCTTTATCTGCAGCATTCTTGGTTTATACATTTTGCTTATTATTTTGATTTTGTTTTGTCTTATATGCATTGTTATATATGTTGCTGGTATACTTATGGCTAATTCTTCTAGACAATCTGTTCTTTAGAATGGAGGCACCAGTACCAGTATGGTGTCACCTGTATAGTCCAATCTGTCCTTACTCTACCTAGGGTAGTTATCAATAAACAAAAAACACCAACTATACATGGTTTGGATGCTTTCAGTATGATGTCTTTTGCAGATGTCATAGCATAACATTGCTGGTATTTTTTTGTATATGCATAATAGTAAAATACATAAGAAATGTCAGCCAGTTCGTGATCAATCTACAGTAGGCTGCAACAAACCAAATGCTGGGACTGAGTGAAATATCAATCATAGAGTTGTTCATAAAGATCCATCAAATAGGATCAATTTTATTTCATCTTACATAGTGTTGGCAAGGATGAGGGTTCATATTAAACAGGATTGGGGTGTGTGTGTGTGTGTGTGTGTGTGTGTGTGTGTGTGTGTGTGTGTGTGTGTGTGTGTGTGTGTGAGCTTATGTGTGCACCCTTTATTGTTTTACATGTATGGTTGTGTTCCTCTGTGCTCCTCTTATCCGCAATTTCCACCAACTGCGGAACGGCTGCGGATCGGCTCCGCTGCGTGTCGGCTCCATGCTCCGCCGTTCTTCAATACCCACCAGGTGTGGATTTGTTGTGAAACGGCTGCGGCCATGACTGACAGCTGAAGTCACAAGGACCCATGAGATCTGGCGAATTCACGTATGATCGCGCGATATAACAGGATGTAGTTTCTATAAACAGAACCACAAACTTGACTTCAGGCCTGTCTCCGCCCATTATGATGTTTTCAAGGTGTAGTGCAGGGAAATATGATCCGCCATGAGCACTGTGTATTTTATTTTTAAAATTAACCGGATGTTTTATTTTGTTTCTGTGCTCGACTTCCTGTCCCGCACAATCTGCCCTGTGCTGAATTACTGCGGAGCTCTCCGGCATCCGTCAAAAATAGAAGCTCTGCGGATCGCCGGAGCTGGGATGGAGTCGGAACACAGCCGTTCCACCGTCAGTGGAAATACACACTGACTTTAATGGAAACATATTGACTCTGCCGCCGTTCCGGAGCAGATCGCAGCTGTTCCGCAGTTGGTGGAAATTGGGGGTTAGACATGTACTGTAGGTCCTGCATTTGCCTTTTGAGGGCCGACCTCCTGTCACACTTAGGCACTCTCTCTTTGTAATATGTGACTGTACCATGCGTCAGATTTGACAGCTCCTGATAAAACGCTCATAAATGAATTGTCCTCATAAAACTAGCAAGAGTGAAAAAAAAAAAATCTTCCTTCTACTCCCTCCAGTTTCTCTCCGGTGTTGGACATGCGCCGGGCACATTAAGATTTCTCCTATGTTTTGTAACAGCACGTGCACTCGTCTTTTTTACTGTTTCACTCAGCTCCTGATGTGCAGACTGTAAAAAGGCCATTGTCAGATTCCTGCCTCAGACTAATTTGGTAACTGATAGAAAGTTCCTCAACTCTAAGGTTGCAAGAGCCTTGCCCAGGGCATTTACTCCTTTTACCAATTAAATGAAAGCTAATTAAAGCCATTTAAGCTAAATGAAACAATTCAACACAGGTTGCTTGCCACAAGCTATGGAAGTCAGTGGTAAGACATGCTTATGCAGTAGGGAGGGTGCTATGACATCTATGTGGTAATAGCTATAAATAAAAAACATCACACTTATAATTTAACATGAGTGAGCTAAATATAAACAGCTATGTGCTGCATTCTAGCGTTAACGTTTTTTGAATTCTATGTTTTCTGCAATAGCTATTTAAAGTATGTACATTCAGTAATTACCTCCTTATGTAGTAGTTTTCATTGTCAGTGGTGGAGTCCGCCATTCTCGCACTGATGGACTCAAATTGTCTTCTACAAATGTAAAATGGCCTTAGTCAGAGCTCTGCCTCAGTCTAATTGCTCAACTCTGGGATGCGAGAGCCTCGCCCTGGACGTCGGCTCCCTCTACCAATTAAATGAAAACTAATTAAGGCCATATAAGCAAAATAAAACAAGACAACACAGGTTTTATGTACATATTCAAGGGACAGTGCCTATGTTTCCTTTGTTTCCAACAAACACCAAATCCTTGATGTGACCTTGACATTTTGCCACTAAGGCAAACAAAATGTCTTGAAGTTCATACTAAAAGTGCAGTCACACATTTACTGCGAACTGTGGTACAGATTTTTTTTTTTATTTGTGCGTGTGCATATCTTTGTGGAAAGGTTGACTTTGTTGTAATTTGCTTTGTGAGGCTTAAACAGCCTAATTAAAAGAGAACCAGGGCCTGCAAATAAAGGTCACTTGTAGTCGCATGTAGAAATATTTATTAGGTACATTTTAGTTACCTGCCTTGCTGCAAGTTTAAACATTTTTGTGGCTTTGTTGTTGTTGGTGAAGTATACTTGATTCTAGACCCGGTAAGTTCAGTTAACTATGATGGACTTGTTGACTTGGATCAAGGACACCTTTAGGCGTTTTACTCCGGTAATTTGGTGCCACCCAAGTTCAAATGGCATTACTAATGAAACAAATCGAGCCAAAGGAGTAGATGCATAAGTGTTTGAATAAACTACTCCAAACATGCCCTAAGAAAGGAAATCTGAAAAGTATCATTCATTCATTCAAGCATCCTAAATTGTTAGTAAGAAGTTTGATGACATATAGCTTATAAAGTAGATTATGATAGTATAGCACACACCAGTAGCAATTTGATTCCCTATAGAAGTCAACAGGCAGACTCCTAACACTACACGGTTTCAGATTCAATAATGCATCTCAGCTGTGTCAGTGCATGCTAAAAATACATACACTTATGTTCCTGTACGTTGCTTTAGATGACATGTATTTGCCAAATGACTGCAATTATATCTGTTATGTAGTTAGCCTTCTAAGTGCAGCATCTCGCTATAGAAAGAATATGAAGTATAGGGCACACAAAGGCTGCTTTGTGTCATATTTGCATTCAAGATGTTGTGATACTTTGTATAGATTATAGTGTATCCGGCTGTGACATACTATGGGCAGGAATTAGCATATGGACTTTGTGAAAAAGGGCCACTTCTAAAAAAGGGAAGAGCAAATGATACATGGCAGAAGAAGACGAAAGAAAGAGGAAGAGACATTCTGGTAGTTCTAGCAGAGCGGATGCTCCAGCCTGTTATCCAATCTGAGCAGTATGAGACTGCAAAATGCATTAATGCCTATTGAAAATATCCTCACCGCCTGATGGAATCCCATAGGAGATATGAACAGTCTTACCTCAATATCAGTCTCTGATCTAATTTGACAAATGGATACCTATTATACAATTTCCTATAATAGGTGTGCTCGGCAGTGGAGTGCGGGGTGCTGCCACTTTGAATTTAGAAATAAAATGTCCCCATCTGAATTCCTCCTCTCCTGTACCTGATCCTCTAAATCTGCCTGGATTTTATGTTATCTTTAGGATGTATTCTGATTGAATTCACAGGAATGCTGGCTATGCTAAAAAACATTAACTACACCTTCAATATCTCTTCATCAAGCTGTGCAGCAGAGAAAGTGAAAGCTAGCGTTCAACATGCGGTTCCCTTTCTCCTTTGAACACGTTTGACCTTTTTATGTACTCAATGCAATTAGAATTGTGCAAACACATAATTCATACAGTGTGGACAGACATGACGCACATTAATCATTTGTACCACCATACCCCCCACCTCTACCACCACCACAAAAAAAAAACACCCACACACTTTTTGCTCACATCCTCACACATATCTCCTTCCAAAATCCTAATTATCAATTCAGAGTCTACAGTAGTGTCAAGCGTGTGACAGGGTCCCACTGTACAGAGAGTATTTTCTTTTTCTCTCTTTCAATGTGAATTGAATTGAAGCTTGTTTGTTTGTTAAAAAATATTACATTATTATATATATATATATATATATATATATATATATATATATATATATATATATATATATATATATATATATATATATATATATATTTATTACATTACAAGTGTCACTATGTTCCCTTTTCAGAGCAGCAGCTACAGGGATGAATCCATTCAGAATGATGACTTAGTTCTGCTGTTCAAATTGTTTTGAGTTGCACGACCTGCAACTTAATGGTTTTGCTTTACTCTCATGGCTCTCGTCAGCGTTTTTTGGCCACAACCTACAACCGTTTTCTACGAAAAAGCTCTTAAAGCCCACTTTACTCTACCTGCCCAGCACCAAATAACAAAAAGACAAAGGCAATTAGCAGCCAACAAGTTCACCATCAACTTAACATACACACATAACAAGGTATCCCTATTATAACAAAATACACATACCCTGTAACGAGACAACATTCTTGTTTTGTCTCATTATTTGTGTTATAAGGTACACAGAACATTATCTCGTTAGAACAAAAAAACAGTTAAAGCAGTGCTGCCACCACTGGAACTGCCAAGATAGATAAGCAGGAAGATTTGAACAAACTAGTTCTACATTTTAATATTTTTAAAAGCACACAATGGAAATAACTCAGACGCTGTAATTGTCTCCCCAATTTAGCCTCTGATTTAATACAGAGACCTTTTAGCATTTGGTATAATTTCTTACAGGACATCTTGTTCTGTCAATCAGTAGCTATGTTTCCATCCACTTGTCAATCGAATTATCTGAAGTTCGCTAAAAACATTCATGCGAAATAAAGCCGGTGAAAGTGTGTTTCCATCCAATGGCTTTTAAGCGAATAAAAACCTGTGTGTAATGACGTCACATGCTTTTTTGCGGTCAAATTGGCATATCAAATAGATTCAAGACATTTTAAGGTGTTTCCATTAATTTTTGCACTGAACTGCACAAAATTCAAGCTAACATTACGAACAAAGTTAGCTAGCCAAAATGGATCGCCCTGTCTGATTAATATTGCACAAGTTGTAATAATAATAATAATAATAATAATAATAATAATAATAATAATAATAATAATTTATACTTTATTAGTTCCACAAGGGAAATTACTGTACAATGTTTTTCACTCTGTTGTTAGATACACATTACACACAGGCCTGAAATACACACACACATGCTCAGTACCTATACAGTACAGCACTAATGGAGAGATGTCAGAGTGAGGGGGCTGCAGCTGTCGATGGACAGGCGCTCCAAGCAGTTGGGGGTTCGGTGCCTTGCTCAAGAGCACATTGGCAGTGCCCAGTAGGTGAACTGGCACCTCTCCAGCTACCAGTCCACCACCATACTGTGGTCCATATGGGTACTTGAACCCTCTGGTTCCCAACCCAACTCCCTACAGACTGAGTACTGCCACCCCAAATAAATGTGCCAGCTGATAGCGATATATCAAGCTATAAAAAGACAATAGATGCAGATGCACGTAAATGCCAGACGACAACTATCTAAAATAGCCGTTATAATTCGCTCGTAAATAAATAAAAAAATCTCGCTTCCTTGTCCGTCTTTATTGACACCCACCATGTCTGCAAAAAAAGCGTAAATACGTAGCGGAAATGACCTAAAACTTTGTCTTCTTCGATTTATGGCGGGTTGCAACCATAAAATGACCTAAAACGCAATCACAATTTATTATTTATTCGGCAAATGACATTTCCATCATCCTTTGTTGCATGAGCCGTTAACCGATTAAGAGAAAATCCGATGAGATCAAACGTACAAACTTTGTGTCGATATTCATGAAATTCAATCGAATTTTATGGTTTCCATGAGGCATTTTTCATTCGATATAACTTAATTTGCATAAAAATGTGTGGATGCAAACATGGCTATTGTTCTTCTATGAAACATTCAGCCGTCAGTGCAGTTTGTGGGTTTTATTCTAACCGTAACCAAGTTTTAAGTAACATGAAATGTTTTTTTTGTTGTCAAAATGAGCAAATATTCTTCTTTGACAATGTTTCCCTTCCAGTTATAACAGAAAAAAACATTTTCTTTCATAACAGGATTCAGTGAGAATTATTTGATCTCAGTGTAGAAACTCTGCATTGCTGCACACGGTATTGATATTAAACTTAAAAAGAAATGGGTGTATTTATACATAAAACCTTCTATTATGCAGCTTTACCAATCACATAAAAGCAAATATAAAAATAAGTAATGAAAGTAATGTAATAGTAAACTAAACATAAAAGCATGTCCATAATTGTTTGTAAAAAAAGTGCTAAAATAATGATGAGCGCCAATAACGCAGGTCATTTCAAAGCTTTGGGTCTCTGATGGCAAAAGTCCTAAACCCAGATTCTGGAAAATCCAGAAGAGTTCTGGTTGCGGATCTGAGGCCGGCACCGGCTCATAGGAGGTTAAAAAGTTTGCAATACAGCTTTGAGCCAAACCCAGCAAGTGAAGTCTTATAGATGAGGTATTTTTTCTGTCTGTACTGCTTGAGATCACAGCTGCAGCATAAGACAAAATACAGTAGAATAGCTTAAAGCATGAATGACTACATACAGATCACTAAATGGTAAAAATGGAAAATCGAATTCTGCTTCTTTCATAGGAACTAATCAGAATAGTCCACACTTAAACTGATAAATGTCTCGCATGTCCCAAAACTGATACACAGCCCTCTCATTCATCAGCATGATAAGGGATTAGATGTGAGAATGGCATGAGTCTGGTTGATGGATTTACACTGTTCATAACCATTCTGAAGATAGCTTCTCTCTTACCGCTAACACTACATTTTCCAGAGTGTTCCTGTGCCAGAAGCTCTGACTAATGCAGGCGTTGTTAGAAAGATTATCATTGCCTTTAATGTAAGTAGTTGAACCAACACTAAATCTTGATAACAGTGGCGGGCAAATAAAACTTCAGATTCTGCCCTTCCCCTGCTGCTGATGGTGATCTTTCACAGTGTACGGTGTAGAGCGATGATGTTTGTTTTTTTATATTCAAAAATGCTTCTGGTTGCTCACATCTTCACACCGTACCAATGGAGGTAAAGTGGACTGTTTATTTGCTCAGTACTTATGGTCTTTAATTTTTTATCTGAATTTCAATCAGCTTTTTTTTCTAATCTGTATGGAAGAAATTGCCAATGCTAATGAGCGACAGAGAAGAACTATTCAGTTAGAGTCCAAGCCAATATAAATAGTGTTTAATTTCTCAGATAAATTAAAAGTATATGCGTCTGCTGCTTCATCTCTTCTGGGAGCTTTATAACAAGTTTTAGCTCATTGTTTAGCTGTACGGCACACGACTTTACTGTTCACTCTCACTGTTGTGTTTTTGTCAGCAGCACCTGTATTCAGCAGAAAAGCTCTAAAAACCCACCTGCTCAGCACCAAATGACCGTCAGACACAGTTAGAAGCTAGCTAAAGAACATTGTGGAGCATTTTGCAGCTAAAGAGCCAGATATTTTCCTCACGAGTTGGTGGAGACTAAAAACAGAGCTTAAAGGAGGGTGAATATTCAATGTACATTCAGCAGGTAGCCAGAACTTCACATGAATGAATTCAGTTGCTGAAATGTAGCTAAATATTATTCATAAAGGTGAAAGATCAGAAATCGGTCATTCTGTATTGGTTTACTGACAAACTTAGACGTTCACCCAGATGTTCCACCCTGTGAAAATGCTCATAAAGGTGGTTTTGGAAGGCAAAGGCAACCAGTCTTTTTTTTTTTTTTTTTTAGTTTGGAAGACTTGGAAAAACGTTTCACCTTTCCATCTGGCTTGTTGAGAAAGAGAATTAATGGATAGGATTTTGGTAATTGGTCAGTTGGTTGTTGTCAAAAACCTGCAGGGACAGAAGTGGTTAGATCAGTCTCTAAATTAAATGTATGGTCCCTGTTTCCCTCCATTGCTTCCACAGTGAAGAGTTGACAGTTGGCAGCCAGTGGAGCGTGACGCGACCAGACTCATTTCTCACTTCAAACCAGAGATGGGGACTCGAATCTGAGACTCGGACTCGAGACAACTGATTTCAGACTTGACTTGCGACTCAAACCAAAGGACTTCAGAGTTGACTCTGACTCAAGCTTTGAGACACGTCAACAACCTGTTTTCATGCAATTATTGCTTTTTAAATCAAAATGTATTCATGTATTTCTATTTTCTTTAATTGGCGCATATACGTTGGGGAAACGCATGACGAGCTGCATGTCCCCTGCCCTTTGCAATGATGAGCAATTTAACGCATGCACTATGCCTATGTGTGCACACTCACTTATCAAAAAATGCATTGACGATGGCGACACCAAGTCCTTCCGGAGTTGTGCCTTTTGTCATTAGTTTTGCTTTCAATAACTTCGTAAACAGTGGCAGTAAGCGAACAGCTACATGCAAGGTGTGTGGCACCAAGATAAATGATGCCTCTCCGGGAACCATCACCTTATCGTGGTGGAGAGGTTTGTGTGTCCCTATGAACCTGAGGGCTGTGTTGTCTGGAGCTTTGTGCTCCTGGTAGGGTCTCCCAAGGCAAAGTGGTCTCAGGTGAGGGGCCAGACAAAGAATGGTTCAAAAACCCTATGAGTGACTGAGGAAGAGATGGAGTGACCCTGCCCGGAGGAAGCCCGGGGCCCCCGTCTGGAGCCAGGCCCAGATGGAGGGCTCGTCAGCGAGCGTCTGGTGGCCGGGTTTGCCACGGAGCCCGGCCGGGCACAGCCCGAAAAAGCTACGTGGCATCCATCTCTCCATCCCATGGGCCCGGACCAGACCCAGGCAGCAGACGCTGGCTCTGGGGATGTGGAATGTCACCTCTCTGTGGGGGAAGGAGCCGGAACTGGTGCGGGAGGTGGAGCGCTACCGGTTAGATCTGGTGGGGCTTACCTCTACGCACAGTCTCGGTTCTGGAACCATACTCCTGGATAGGGGTTGGACTCTTTTCTTCTCCGGAGTTGTCCAGGGTGTGAGGCGCCTGTTTTGGACACTTGGGTGAAGAGAGGGGCAGAGCTGTCAACCGATCACCATCTGGTGGTGAGTTGGGTCAGGGGGTGGGGGAAGACTCTGGACAGACCTGGTAAGCCCAAACGGGTAGTGCGGGTAAATTGGGAACGTCTTGGGGAGGCCCCTGTCCGACAGACTTTCAACTCACACCTCCGGCGGAGCTTTTCGTGCATCCCTGTGGAGGCTGGGGGCTTTGAACCTGAGTGGACAATGTTCAAAGTTTCCATTGCTGAAGCTGCGGCGAGGAGCTGTGGTCTTAGGGTCTTAGGTGCCTCAAGGGGCGATAACCCACGAACACCGTGGTGGACACCGGTGGTCAGGGAAGCCGTCCGACTGAAGAAGGAGTCTTTCCGGGATATGTTATCCCAGAGGACTCTGGAGGCAGTGACAAGGTACCGAAGGACCCGAAGGGCTGCAGCCTCTGCCGTGAAAGAGGCAAAGCAGCGGGTGTGGGAGAAGTTCAGAGAAGACATGGAGAAGGACTTTCGGTCGGCACCAAGGTGCTTCTGGAAAACCGTTCGCCACCTCAGGAGGGGGAAGCGGGGAACCATCCAAGCTGTGTACAGTAAGGATGGGACGCTGTTGACCTCAACTGAGGAGGTAATAGGGCGGTGGAAGGAGCACTTTGAGGAACTCCTAAATCCGACTAATACGCCCTCTATGGTAGAGGCAGAGCTGGAGGATGATGGGGGATTGTCGTCAATTTCCCTGGTGGAAGTTGCTGAGGTAGTTAAACAACTCCACAGTGGCAAAGCCCCAGGGATTGATGAGATCCGTCCAGAAATGCTTAATGCTTAATGCTCTGGGTGTGGAGGGGTTGTCTTGGTTGACACGCCTCTTCAACATTGCGTGGAAGTCTGGGACGGTGCCTAAGGAGTGGCAGACCGGGGTGGTGGTTCCCCTTTTCAAAAAGGGGGACCAGAGGGTGTGTGCCAATTATAGGGGTATCACACTTCTCAGCCTCCCTGGTAAAGTCTTCTCCAAGGTGCTGGAAAGGAGGGTTTGGTCGATAGTCGAACCTCAGGTTGAAGAGGAACAATGAGGATTCCGTCCTGGTCGTGGAACAACGGACCAGATCTTTACTCTCGCAAGGATTCTGGAGGGAGCCTGGGAGTATGCCCAACCGGTCTACATGTGCTTTGTGGATCTGGAGAAGGCCTATGACCGGGTCCCCCAGGAGATACTGTGGGAGGTGCTGCGAGAGTATGGGGTGAGGGGCTCCCTTCTCAGGGCCATCCAATCTCTGTACAACCAAAGCGAGAGCTGTGTCCGGGTTCTCGGCAGTAAGTCGGACTCGTTTCAGGTGAGAGTTGGCCTCCGCCAGGGCTGCGCTTTGTCACCAATCCTGTTTGTAGTATTTATGGACAGGATATTGAGGCGTAGTCGGGGTGGAGAGGGGTTGCAGTTCGGTGGGCTGGGGATCTCATCGCTGCTTTTTGCAGATGATGTGGTCCTGATGGCCTGTGACCTTCAGCACTCACTGGATCTGTTCGCAGCCGAGTGTGAAGCGGCTGGGATGAGGATCATGTGCCTTCTCCAGGTAGGGAATGAGTTCTTACCCCAAGTGAAGGAGTTCAAGTACCTTGGAGTCTTGTTCGCGAGTGAGGGAACAATGGAGCGGGAGATTGGTCGGAGAATCGGCGCAGCGGGTGCGGTATTACATTCAATTTATCGCACCGTTGTGACGAAAAGAGAGCTGAGCCAGAAGGCAAAGCTCTCAATCTACCGGTCAGTTTTCGTTCCTACCCTCACCTATGGTCATGAAGGTTGGGTCATGACCGAAAGAACGAGATCCAGGGTACAAGCGGCCGAAATGGGTTTCCTCAGGAGGGTGGCTGGTGTTTCCCTTAGAGATAGGGTGAGAAGCTCAGTCATCCGTGAGGAGCTCGGAGTAGAGCCGCTGCTCCTTCGCGTCGAAAGGAGCCAGTTGAGGTGGTTCGGGCATCTGGTAAGGATGCCCCCTGGGCGCCTCCCTAGGGAGGTGTTCCAGGCACGTCCAGCTGGGAGGAGGCCTCGGGGAAGACCCAGGACTAGGTGGAGGGATTATATCTCCAACCTGGCCTGGGAACGCCTCAGGATCCCCCAGTCGGAGCTGGTTAATGTGGCTCGGGAAAGGGAAGTTTGGGGTCCCCTGCTGGAGCTGCTACCCCCGCGACCTGAGACCGGATAAGCGGACAAAGATGGATGGATGGACAGATCAACAATGTCGAACTTCATCAGGCATCTCAAAACGCACCCAGATAGGTCAGTCACTTGCTAAGGTGAAAGAAACGTTATGAGCTAACCATCGCAATGTGTAGTGCTAATGCTGGGAATTGGCAAATTGTATCTTTATAGCTGTATCCATATGATGTGACAGACTTAGGTTAATATTTCACCAGGTTGTTGTTAAATAGCAATACGGAAAGTATCAGTTCTCTCATGTTTGTACCATGATTGGTGTATTAACTTTCAATACAGATGTTGCCCTCACACTTTAAACACTGAAACATGTAATGTATGATGAGGTTGGACTTTACAGCCAGTTAGTAACACAGACAAACATGTATTCTTTGGTGTAGTTACCAAAATGTTGAAAAATACAGTTATGAAATTGAAACAGAGTTCCTAATTTGTGTTTCTTCAGATTGCATTGAAGTAGACCGCACAAAGTGATCCTACAACTGATTTTGATTTGATACTGTACTGTATGGATGGATGGTAGCTACAGGACATGCTTTGAATTCATAAGATTTAACAATACAGTGTTAGGGACAGATCAGATGGCCAGAGACTTGAGACTTGACTTGGACTCGTAGCAAAAGACTTGAGACTTGACTTGAACTTGCCCCTCAAAGACTTGAGACTTGACTTGGCCTCAAGCTCAAAGACTTGAGACTCGACTTGGACTTCCAAAAAATGACTTGTGAACATCTCTGCTTCAAACTAGGTTTCAATATAGATGTTAGCACTTCCACAGTATGTTATGATGATCGGCTTTATGGCATTTATGACAGATCTCTCCAGAAAGAGCTGCTTTGTGGCTTAGACATGCATGAATGGTACTGGAGTCCCTCTGTGATCGCGCTCTGATGCAGACGGATAATAAGCACCATCTTTGCGATAATGCCTTTTCCCCCCGATACTGGCTACAGCATCTGCACATCCAGCCATTATATAATATGGCCACGAGCTTGTTGTACTGTATGTGATAATGTGTGTTTTAACCTCACATCTGATACTACAAATGACTCACCATTCCAAGCTCTTTAACCTGAAAACATTAAAGCAACTTTTAACCAAAAGCCTCAGACTCTTTAAGTATCCTCAAATATTTTACTGAGGAGTTCGGTAGTTTAGAAGTATAACATCCCCCCCTGAAAACTTAGCTTAATCTACCCTTGGGTGCCTCCTTCAGTGGCAATGTCATTGCCAAGGTTTTAAATATTTATCAGAGCTATCGGTTAATTAAAACAGAGAGGGGCTGCAGATATCCTGCACTCTAATCCATTTTAACGAACATCTGCCAGCAATGCATATGAAAACATGTCATTAAATTTAGCTGCAAAAGTACGGGGCTTTATAATCTCCTCCCAACCAAAACAGGGAAGCCCTCTGAATGTGCTTTAAAGAAAATCTACTGAATAATCTTTGCCCAGGGCATCTAACCATTTTGTAGTAATCAACTAACCAATGTGTTTCTTATTGCCAAGTGTCTTCTATAAAACAAATCATGGTATGGCATGTTGTTTTTAATTGTCATTTTTAAGAATGACAACAAACAAGCACAGAGTCCTCTTACAATCCCCATCAATACAAATTAGTTAAAATGTCCACAATCCTAAAGTAAATCCAGTGTTTTTTTGCTTTTAGTTTAGAGCCAAGCAACTGTAATATTTACCAGCCTAACCTTTCCCCACATAATTCATGAAAAGCAATTATAGATTGGAACAATACATGAAAGAGAGCCATCACCACATTGCAAGACTCCCTTCTTTCTCAATAATGGAGCAGATAATCCTATCAAAAGTGAAATGCACTAACATTCCTGAGGTCAAGCCCTCAGACTGGCAACAAGCGAAAGGCATTTTCTCTGCTGCATTCATAAGAGAGAGCGGACATGTCGAGACCAGTACCAGGTGTGCATTTCCATTAATTCCCAAAATGTTGAATTGCTATTGCATGGGCTGTTGGGTTTTGGATGTTCTTGAAATCTGAAAACACTTCAGGTTCATTCTTTTGGACCAACCAAACACAACAGGTGACACAACAATGCTCAGCCCAAACCTTTAAACTCACAATCCATTTTCGGTATTGCAACAACACTGTGATTCTGAAACAATAATATATAAACTAAGCATGCAATACGTGAGCGCTGTGTGTTTTTCACATAATTTATGAGGCTGCAGGATGTGCTGCCCCATCTTACGATAAGAGAAGCAAGGTTTAACAAACGAGAGTGAAGAAGATAGGAAGACAGAAAAAAAATCCCCTAACTTTGATTTACAACTGGGATGGAGAGCAAAATGAATGTGAGGCTGTGAAGCTGAGGCCTCCCATCTGCTGTGCTGTAGGACAGAGGCAGAGCAGCCATCTGTGCCTGAATCTGTTTTAACATTTACATTTAGCAGTGAAAAATAGGCAATCTAGATAACAGGCTCAAGATTATACAAACTGCTATCTGAGGCATACTATATCTTAATATACAAGAAGCCGTACACTCCACCATATCTGTGTGAGGGAATTTCTGCCAGTGGGAAGAGGTAATTTCATTTTTCATTTTCAATGTTCAACTTGTTATCAATTATTTCACAATAAATGTAGTGCAGGCCATTTCATGATCTCGGTCATGACCATGATCCCAGCCCATTTATTTCAAATATTATCATTATTAGCAAATCCGTTCAATTGCAAGAACCAATGCTCTTTCAGTTTGACATAATAATTTCCCAAGAATCAAATGTCATGACTCTACTGTAAAAAATCAAATCACATCTTTCCTGCCTCCTCCACTGGACCTTGGGTCTAGGACTAATGTCTCCTATTTGAACACCTGCCAGACATCACTCTCAGATTCTGTCTTGGGTTTCACAAATTACAAGGACAAAAGAGGAATTGAGGCAGATAGTTAGATAGATTAGATAAGATAGATAGATAGAACTTTTTAACAACTTTGAATTTTGCTGCTTCAAATAATCTTTTTGTGTGCCTTTGATCCATTATAGGCCTACTATGTACATCTTAAATAAGTCAAATATTCATGTTTGTTTTAAAGCACAAAACACAAGAACATTCACAAATCTTAGATTATAATTAAAGATATATAGCTAAATAGATAGCTACACAGCTAGGTAGTTAGCTACATCAATACTGTAGCTAGTTAGCTAGTAATAGGTAGATAGATAGATAGATAGATAGATAGATAGATAGATAGCTTAAAAATATTTATTTAAATAGCTAAGTAGCTAAACCTAACTCAATATTTACATCAAGGGAAGTTCGGACATAAAGTACACATTAATAAACCTATATAAACAGCCAATAACTTCAAAGAGGACAGACAAAAAACTGAATTGGGTATCTGCAGAGAGTGCACGAGAAGGACAGGGAACGACAGGGAGGCAGTGAGACTTCAATGCCACATATCACCCTGTCCCTGGGTTCAGAGCGAGCCACCCTGCGCAGATGATTCACATTGTGAGACGCAATTACCAGCGTGACATTTCCTTTTAATTGGGTTACCAATGACTCCTTTCTGAGGCAAAGGTCATTTTCTGGCACATGTCAAAGTCTTCTCCCGCCTATATTTCAACGGACTGACTGAAGTATAGGTCTAGTGAACGGCAAATTCACACTGCTGCTGAAAGTGATATTTACATATAATTTACAAGCTCTTTGGTGAGTGGAATTACAAAGGCCATGTGGTATATCATATATCACTCTCTATGGAGACAACTTACTGTTATGTGCATGTGTTATGGTAAACAGATTTTGTATCTAACAAGCTGAATGTCAGACTTTGACATCCATCCTATGAACATGTGCTTTACAACTGGGTAGTAGTGAAAATACATTAAAACAAATGACTGCAGTATAACTGCCTTTTGACCTTACCAAATCTTTGCTTTAACATCTGCTGGGAATGAATGTGCTATGTCAGTTCTATACCAAGATAGCAAAAATTGTTAATTTAAAATTCAGTCATATTAAGAAAGGTTGGTACAGTATATGGCTGTTGTTAAAAATCTACTTTAAATCAACATTTCTACAGCAATTACAGATTAAATGTTGAAATCAACATTGTATTTGGGTCATGTTTTTGTAAATACTAGGCTTCTGCTTGAATTACAACCAAGTAACGTAATGTTTATTTGGTAACACTTTACTTGAAGGTATCTACATAAGAGTGACATGACACTGTCATGAACACATGACACTGTCATGACACATGAACCCTAACCCTAACTTGTCAAGACAAAAACCGAATGACAATGACAGAAGCGTTATGTCATAAACGTTTATGACTTGTTTATAAACGTTTATGACACGTTAATGACAGTGTCATGACACTTTTATGTAGATACCTTCAAGTGAAGTGTAACCGTTTATTTTTTTATTTTATAGCCTCTTTTATGCTGAGCAATGTTTGCTAGGTTAGCAGGAAACTTAAACTCAAATGTATTACTGTTAGAAGTACTATCAAATGTCACCTTTGCTGCTGAAAATGGAAAACATATATACGGCCATTTGTATACTTATATACTAACTTAAGGAAAATTAATGGATGATTGTTAATCAGAAGAACATACCGAAAAATGACTTTAAAGTTCTTTAAAGAAGCAGAATTCTTCAAAAACAGTTATCCTTTCTAAAGGGAAACATGTAAACAGTATCTACAATTCAAGCTTCCTACATGACTTGCACTTGACTTAGTTAATAAAGGTAAGTGAAATAAATTTTAGGTAAAAGGTACGTTGCGTGTTTTTGGTCTGATTGCCAACTGTCAAGGCAGACAAGAGGCCCTTTAAGGAGACAGTGATGAAAAAAATTAATGTTATGTGAGTTTGTACCTCAGTAAATTATGGATAATATGGATTTAATGCACCTTTAACCCCCATTAAGATCAGCTAACCTGGCTCTGTCTGAAGGTAAGCCCCTGCTAAAACCCCAATTGTTGTTTCTACATTTTTTGTTAGGAGTAGATATATAAAACAGATATTTATGAGTGAAGTTTAGTGTCTTCCAGTCTGAGTGCTAAGCTACTGTAAGCTAACAAACCGCTGGTTCCTATTAAACAGACAAACGGAGTAGTACAGCACATACTTTCTAATTCTGTGTCTTAATGTGTTAAAACATGCTAAGGAGGTGGTTTTAAACAGCCACCACCTGCTAAATACTGGAGAGTTGCAACCTGAGTGAGTCGATGACAGAGCAATTTTGGGACTTGCTCACTTTTTGCAATTAACTAATCAGGTCATATACTGAGGGAGCTGGCCCCAAGGTGTTTCCTAGCAAACCGCTGGTTCCTATTAAACAGACAAACGGAGTAGTACAGCACATACTTTCTAATTCTGTGTCTTAATGTGTTAAAACTTGCTAAGGAGGTGGTTTTAAACAGCCACCACCTGCTAAATACTGGAGAGTTGCAACCTGAGTGAGTCGATGACAGTTAGAGCAATTTTGCGACTTGCTCACTTTTTGCAATTAACTAATCAGGTCATATACTGAGGGAGCTGGCCCCAAGGTGTTTCCTAGCAACCATGCCGCCGTGGACGACCCACAGTGTTGGTGTGTGTGTTTCTGTGAAGAGGGAGAGTTACTGCTGCAGTAAAACTGTCTCTCAGCCCATAAGTGATTTGTGACTTTCCTCTCTTTGCTATGCCAATGTAGTGGAAGGCACGTATCATCTTTTGTTTGAGCAAGCACAGTAACAGTACATCCTCCTTTTATTACAAGGAAGAGATTGGCAGGTGGTGCAGGATCCTACTTACAGTATAGACATGCTTCATCCAAAGGACAGTGCAGCTCCTTCTCACTATAAAATAAAGAAGTTTGATGCATTTCAAGTGGGCCTACCCACTACGTTTTTATTGTCTTTGGCAAATGCACGTATGTGGTTAACACATTGCAGGGGTGCAATATCACAATATGTCAGATTAGAATGCTGGTAAACAAATGTCCAAGTGGCAAACAAAATAACAGATGCGCATATTCAGATACCATAATTCTCTTATCTGAGATCCAAATCATGTTGTTATTGGTTTTCATGAATAACCTTTTAGCTCAGCTGTGGCAAGCTGAAATCTGAAGTGGAATCATCTGGAGGATCCACCTGAACAGCATAAGTTACACTTTGGTCTATATGTAAATATTTCCATCTTTAGAAAGCATTGCTATTAGAATTTTGACATTCATGTTCGCCAGAGTATGAACCCTAATGACTTTGATGACCCTCTGACTTTTCCCTCTAGCGTCACCATGAGGTTTTGAGTGAAATGTATTTTTATATTATTGGATGGATAGCAATTATGCAAGCATTCATGTCCCCCTCAGGATGAGTTATAATCATTTGGGTTATCCTCCTACTTTTCATCGAGCACCATTGTCAGATCATAAATTATTTTTTTTCCAATACTTTAGTTTATGACCAAATACCTGTAAAACTGGCATCAGCCTATTAGCTGTACTTCCTGTTTAGTGCTAATTAGTATAGTAGAAATGTATCAATTAATTAACTTAATTAGGGCCCAAACACGAAAGTGCTAGGCCCAACGGTGCCTAGCATGAAGTGCGAAGAACCTATTGTTTTTGTACAGATTATTAGGGCCTGAGCGCTGACAGCGGCGAAGGCCCTATTAAAGAATTAAAGAATTATTATTATTAGGGCCCGAGCGGTATTCTGATGCGTCACTTGCATTTTTGAGGGGCTTAGCATGCTGGAAAACTCACAAAAATGTGCACACGTCAGACCTGGCGAGAACTACAAAGCTCTGTAGTGATTGGGCTCAGGCGTTGCCAGGGGGCTCCATAGCACCCCCTAACGCATGCCATGATTTTGAAAAAAAAGTTAATATACCAAATTTTGAGGGAACATGTAGCATTTTTTTGAAAATATTCCACCTGACAGGAAGTCGGCCATCTTGGTTTTCATTTTATGAACAGGTGTTTGAGGACTTTAGGATGCACGAAAACTCTCGAAATTGTGCAGCCATGTGCAGAATAGGAATTTCTTCGATCTGAATTCTCCTTTAGGCTTGGGAGTGGTATGGTGGCTCTATAGCTGTAAGTGGACTCCATAGCGCCCGCTAATGCATGGAAGGCTTTAATTTGGACATAGTAATTAGTAATTTGGACATCTTCACCAGATTTAGTTCACACATTGCTCTCATCATTTAGGACATATTTCCTATTTACTTTTATTAGCTCCGTCCAACCGGAAGTCAGCTATTTTGAATTTTATGCATTTTCCATGTGTTTACATTCTGTCTAAATCCTCCTAGGCCATGATTCCGATTTTCACGAAACTTTGCAAGTAGTATCTGTGGATGCTCATGAGAAACAGATGGCGCCAAATCGCAATGTATGCGAAACATACTTTTTCTAACTCCTCCTAGAGCGTTAATCCGATCTGCACGAAATGTTGAATGTAGACTCAGTCGAACCTCATGACAAAAAGTTATCAAAAGAATTTTGATAGTTAAAAAAATGTCCAAGTTATAAAGGACCAACTTCGTGAAGGTGGCAGTCAAAACAGGAAGAGTTGCATATCTTGGCAGCTATTCAGTATTCAATAAACAGTTATTCTGAATTAGAGGAAACTCGGCAAAGCTGTTCCCCGTGCTCCGCTGAGGCCATGCACAACATTTGAAGTAAATCAGCCGGGCGTCCTCCGGTAGCCCCGACGTGCTGGGAGGGGCAAGGGCCCGTTCAACGCTGCTTGCAGCTTTAATTTTACATTATATTGTGCACAGGCTTTAAAGGTTGCTCATTTTCAGGATCTACATTTACAGCACATGTAATCAAAACAACAAAATGTAACATTTAAATTGGATTTCATCTCATTACTGCAATATGTATACACACATAGCATATTTTTCCACATTTGAAAGAACTTTTCTGTACAGGCTGAAAGATAATTCACTCTTTCTCTGAACAAGAATTATACCAACATTATAATTTTAGCCGTCTTGTAAACTAAGCCATCAAGCCACTGTGTAAAATTATGCAATACAAGACATGAAGTGTTTCAATGGCCTCCCTGCATGTGCCGTAATGAATGCTGATCAACCTTAGATTAATGGACAATTACAGTTGTATTTTATTGCACATTAACAATATGGCCAAGTGGACTGCTGGGGGTGGCAGGTTGGCAGCTTTGAGGCATTAGAGTACAGACCATGTGGGAGAGGGATTTTCTGTACACTTCTACATGTGGCATTTCTTATAACTGGAAGAGAACCGGAGGAATTAAATGATCCAAAAATATGGGAACATTGATTATCCTTGACATGCTTATTCTCGTGGAGAGAGACTGTAAAATAATTTCCCTCTTTTTCACTTCCCGGCGGTGTTCGGCTTTGTACGGTAATACCGTAACAATGTTGTTCTTAGAATGTGCTGTGAACGACACAAAAACACTGTCAACATCATTATCTGCTGCCGACTTCATTAGCCAGTATAAACTGTTCATTAGCTTAAGAAGTTGAAAAGTGATCCTGACTTGGGACAAAGCTTTGCTTTGATCAAATTCAGTCATCCCGAGAGGAGGCTGCCTCTTTGTCTTTATGATATCTTGACAACAAACTCCACAAGCCTGTCCTCTGTCGTATGAATGTGAAGGCACATGTTTGTGCCTGAAAGTGAATGTGTCTTTCGGGGTATGTGTGTGCGTCTATCACTGTTGGTGTGTTTCTTAGGAGAGCTGGGAGAGTAGCAGTGTGTGCCTGTGCCTGTTTGTGTGTATGTGAACTGGCAAATCTGAAGTTGCCTTGGATCTCCCTTTTGGCACTGGCTCCCGCTAGCAACTGTCTGTCTCTGTTGTGTTTGTAGATTACAGGGGCTGTTGATTTTGGAATGTTTCTGTTTCTAACTTCAAAGTTGGACTGATCTCGCTTGCAGATTAAAACTTTAATTATTACTTTCCTTCCTTCCCCCTGACTCTTTACTCTCTTATATACAAATTACTCTTTGACTCTGACTCACACACACACACACACACACACACAAAATGTACGTATTGCTACTTCCACAATAACACTGGAGTTCATACGACGGCATACCATACCATAAACTACACTCACTAATTTTCCCTTGCCAGCATGAACAAAGCCTGGAAGACGTTGAAGAAATTGTGGTAAGATGGACTGCTCATGAGGTGCACTACAGCTTTAAAGCAATTGTAATGCGAAGCAGCGAGTGCTAAGGCATTTGAGTTGCCACTGCAAAGCAGACATTAAAAATCCTGCTGAAATCAAACACAACAACTTGAAAGCCTTTTAAAGCTCAAGAGAGTTGAGAGTTAGAGTGCATTACAGTGCGCACATTAGTAAGTAAGGGTGGTTAGCGGTAAATGACATTAATCGTGCACCTCAGTGTGTTGTGGAACCTTTTGAAGTGTTGCTGAGTTAATGCTCAGGACACCTGGAGAGGACATTAATAACACATCATGTCAATCACAGACTCAATCCCTATACATATTATTCAATATTAACTTTATTAAATTGGAAACATTGGTGATCAGTCTTTTTTTTCATTTATAAATGGAAATGAGTTAATTTTAAATAAGAGGATCTATTTGTACTCTTATCTTGCTTATATTGTACATTAATGATACCTGTGTGAGTGCTGTTATGTAGCTCTGGTTTTAGGTAGTTTAGAAACAACAAAAATACATTACAGATCTCAGTGAAGCTACTAATTTAGCATAATTGATACATTTCAGTGGTATGATAATTTATAATTTATACTTGATTCAAAAACATTACTGGGGGTAAATGTGTCAGATTTTTACATGAAGTGATTGAATTAATAGTACGAGTTCAGCCTTGTGTTGTTGTGTAATCACGCTCATTATTTACGTAATCCTATTGGACGTCTAGATTAGAATCATGTTCCTCTGATCAGTCAGAGAATCAAAGTGGGATTACTCCGGCCGTATCATGGATTTCTAAGAAGATTAAGAGCTGAAAACCCTCATTATAATCTAAGAATATCGTTTATTTCCTGATTGATTGTTGATAAAGATATTATTTTATACTTCACACCAGCAGTGTCCATGGCAACAAAGCCATGCATGTAATGTACTTGACAGTTGATTGGTGTTAACATTTGGATTCAGTCTGTCAGTCTATTATCCGTCTCTGGAGAACAATCTGCTTTGAGATGATCAGATTTTAAGCTATTATGTCAATTTGACGAGAGGGAGGTGGGAAGCAGAGAAAAGAAACTGCAATATGTGAATAAAGCAGATCTGTGTTTGCATTTTTCTTGTATTACATATGTACATCTAATTTCCTCCACCCTTAGAACCAGTCTCCCAGCAAAGTTGAATCAAATTAGCTTAAGAAATCAGTGTAGAACATCCTACAGAACTTGTAAAACATCCTTCCCAACCAACTTGGGTGTGTAATTAATCATGTGGAAATTAAAGTAACGGGAGAGGGTTTGACCTTGTCCTCAGAGAGTTAACCCATGTCCTCAGAACACGACTATTTTTACATTATTTTCAATTATCGTCTGAAACGGACAGGGACCCTTGAGGAAGGTAGCCTAATTTTTGCCAAGTCCCTGTCATTGAGTCACATTACCACGTTCTTTATATAGCTGAGCTGTGGAAACACGGTCAGCTGGTGCACACACTGTCCTTCACTTCCATCCCGCTTTAGATGCGAGCCTTGATTTGACAGAAATGTTGGATTTCCTACATGCTCTCTTTGAAAAAGCACAACTAGTTTTTAACACTGTAGACAAAGATGTTAACGTGATGAATTAAGTATTAAAAACCTCAGCCCATTAGATCTACAGCAGTACAAAGACTAATGTTGACAGGTACATTCACAGTATAAAACTACTTTGCATGAAAATGTCACCAAAGAAATGTTGTAAAAAATGTCACTTGAGTAATAACATAAACGCATTGTGCTACTCACATAGTGTCCAGGATAATGACTTTAGAGATACTGTCTTGTTATGCACCAAGTAATTCTTCGTTTAGTGCGACAGCATCTTAATTAATACACACTCTGGGGGTGCTGGAGTGGACTGGGTGCCTGTGGTGACTGGCAGATAGATTAATATTGTCAGACCCTGGAGACATGTGTCACATTCCACTTGAAGCCATTGTTGCTTGTTTCAAGGACAATTTTCCCAGCTCGACTTCTTCTGTATTCCACAGTTGCTGCACTGAGAAAGGGACTGTGAGAGCCAGTAGCATTGAAACCAAAGTCTTAGACCAATGTCGGCGTGGCACCCATGGGAGAAGGAGCACTTTGCACAAAACATGAAAAAAACTGACACCTCTCTTTACTGTGAATACTGCTTCTACAAGAAGAAGAAAAAAATCTGTGGTATGAAATGCAGGAAGAACCCTCACCAGCTGTTCTGCTAACTACCCTCTACAATATGCTGTGTATTACTGTTAATGAATTAATCACACACTAAACCCATCCCCCAAACATAGCTTAGCAACCGTAACTAGGGTCGGCAGGCCTGTCAAGCTTTGGATTTCTCCACACGGAAGAAAGGCATGCATGGGGCTGTAGTAAAGCAGATATTCAGTATCTACAGAGTTAGGGTGCCGTCTTTATTTAGCCTTTCTAAAACCCAAACCACACGAGCAGGTACGTAAGATAAGCATTAAAACAGGATAATGTTAGATTACCACCTTGCAATTGTATGCCTCCACCAACCAGACAAGTTGTAGATTTTGATCCATGTCTTTTTAGACTCATCTAAAATATGTAGTGAAGACTTTAATATTTTATTTAATAAAAGGTATTAAGTGTATTTTTTGGCGAAATGTGGATATTTCACACAAATCTTCAACCCGGCAGCACAGAAGATCTATAAAATCCCCACAGTTTCAAGGTGGGCACCTATTAGTGTCACCAATTCAGTAACTGAGCAAATATCTCCCCTTCTGTTCCTGAGTTATGGCCAAAAATGGTTTTGTACGGTCACAGTGACTTTGACCATCAAAATCTAATCAGTTCATCCTTAAGTTCAAGTGGACGTTTACATTTTCACAAGACGTTCCTGAGATATCGAGTTCACGAGTATTGGACGCACAGACGGACGGACGGACAATCCGAAAACATACTGTAATGCCTCCGGTTATGGCTGTTGCCGGCGTGGAAGCATACAAATTGTGTAATCAAGTTTTTTCTACTTGGCTAAGTAGCTTTAGCTTCAGTCTTTTAGCATGATCAATTGCATATTCCATATTGCCGTCAAGTGCATATTCAAAAATGCTGTTTTAAAATGAGTCAGCTGGGGCCCGTTTCAGGAAGGAGGTTTAACCAACCCTGTCTTTTATTCATGCAGATAACAAACTGCGCTAAAATGCGCCTGATACAGACTGAATGAATGAATGAGGAAATAAAAGAGCGCGGTGTCAGAGGGAGGAGACTGAGAGAAACTCGAGGTTTATTAAAGAAAACCTGCTCCCGACCAGGTTAGGTTCACAGGCTCAGTTACCATAGTAACTGACTCTGAGGTTAAGTTACCTCTCTTTCTGAAACGGGCTGGAGTTACCCCTCTCTCTCTCAGGTTTGATTAACCTCTCTTTCAGAAACAGAAAACCCAGAGTTTTCCTCATCTCAGGGGTTAACAAACTCAAGTTTTCACTAAACCTGCTTTCTGAAACGGACCCCTGGAAACAGTCAAATGGAGACGAAGTTTTCAAACAATTAATGGAGCTTGCATAAGGTTAAGTTGCTAACTAGCTACAGGGGGTGGCCTCTAGCTCACCCAGTAAGAGCGTGCGCCCCATGTAAGCTGAGTCCTTTGCAGCGGCGCGGGTTCGAATCCGACCTGCTGCCCTTTGCTGCGTGTCATCCCCCATCTCTCTCCCCCTTTGCTGTCTATCCACTGTCACTATCTAATAAAAGGGAAAAGCCCCCAAAAAATAATAAAAAAAAAGAAAAGGAATCTGTCAGTGACAGTTGTCATTTTATCCGAAGAGATTGGTCGGACTGCTTTTTTCTACTTCTGTCTTAAATCAGAGATTGATTCAAAAATGGCTATTACTAGAAACTGAAGTGGCAAATCTGCCACCGTTATCATTGTAAACTGTGTATGTAGCGTGCTTGAATGAAAAGCAAGAGTCACATAAAAAAAAGACACTGACATTTATTAGGATTGAAGGTCAGAGCATTGCTTTAGTATTATAGATACACTGTAAATACTGTGTGTGACAGAATTCTAGTGCTTGCAGCCAATCTGTATTCATGAATTTTTTTCTCATGTTGCAGCTTTTCCACAAAAGTGATGAATTGATTCACCATTGATAAGTAGGTCTCTTCATTCTTGAGGCATCCTTCATGTTGTCATTTGTTCCTGCTGTGTTTTTTAGGTCATCAAATAAATCAAATCAAAGACATGTCTGAAAGCCAGAGGTATTTCACACACAGCTTTAACTCCACCGGGGGGCTATGTTTCACTTCCCGGACTCCACATTTTATTTCATATTTTTCCTTCACCTCGTTCCTTTCCCATATGGGTTCTTCTTTATGTTTGTACTCTGCTTCAACTCTGCCTAAAGGCTCAACTTTGGAATGAGTCTGTCTCTGCAAAATGATTGGCGGTTGGGAAGCAGCCAGGGACAGCTGGGCTCTAAGAAACAGTCTTGGTGTTTGGAATACATTAACGGTCAGCGCACTCAAGGTGCCTTGATGTAGTCAAAAAAGTCAAGCTGCCTTTGACACTCCATCTTCTTTCTATATCTTGTTTGACATTTAGGATGTAGATTTATTTCTTTTAGCATTTCCTGAAATGAATTTATTCCATCTAGTTCTTTTTTTCCTCCATGCCTCTGCTGTGCATTAGAATCATATTAGCACATGGCTCTGTCACTCCCAGGCAGCGGCATTTCTCTTGTTAAATGTGCCTGCTTATGCTTTCGTTGAAAGCACAGTTACTAAGCATCCCCCACAGTCAATCTCAACATTTTATTTATCAGGGACTGACAGAATAGGCCCCAGAGTTTTAATGCTGCATTTGTTATCATCACTTAATTGCAGACTACATGTTTAACACTCCACTGGGCCATGGATGATTCAGAATTGCTTCATTTAAAACGACTGCAGTGCCAGTCAATAAGGGAAGCCAATTCTCTTCTAAAGCATTGTCAAAATTCAAAATGCCCAGAGAGTGTGAAGGGAGGATATCATTAGCAAATACTTTCTCCCTGAATATCACTGCATCTCCCTTAGTGTCATAGATAATTAACATGCATGAATGTATTTACAGATGATCTGATACCAACAGTGTTGGGCAGTAACGTATTAATGTGTTACAATAATGGGATTGCTTTTTTCAGTAATAAATAGTGTAAGGGATTACAATTCAGTAACTGCTTTACTACTACTTGTTACTTGTTTGCTGTGTTACTGGAAGTTTGATAGAGCGTTGATATCAGGTTGGTCTCCCTGAGGCTGGACGTGTAGGGAGGTAGTTAGCCTCTACCAGAAGAGAATAAATCAGTGTTGACTACTTTTATTGTAAAAACAGAAGAGCAGACACACATTTGCATATCCATTTACACTACTTACATATGTACTTTGAGAAAAAAATACAACTTAAATAGTCAAGTTAAATCATTTTCTAAGTTCCTTGGACACACAATGGGGACCAGTGATTGGTTGTTAGCGGCACACATTCACAGCTCATTCATGTTTCTACCTGGCAGGGTATTGGTCAACTGAACGTCACTAAGGGGGACTTAAAAGTCACCAGGTTAAGGGAGAAAGTCACTAAGTTGGCAACCCTGGGAGAAACGCGCACCCGGTAACTCCAAAGTTGTCTTGTGTATAGGTTTTGTCTTCTTGGTTCTTGCTTAGTCATTGATTTTAAGTATACATTTGAAGTAACTTGCCTGGACACTGGATACCATTTGGTACACCATCAAGGAGAAAGCTATAGTGAAATACATCAGATTGGTGGTCAGCTGCCATATTATAGTGTGATTTTGTGAAACTCATCTGCCTGATCTTACATTGTCAGTTTGTTTTGGAGAGGGCAAATTGTTTTTTGTAAGGTTTGCCAATGTGAATAGCATTTCACAACTGTAGTCAGAGTTATATGTATCTGTCTGTTGTGAAGATGACATTGTTGAATGCATTGCAGCCAAGGACAGCCCTCCTCCTGCCTTTTGTAGCCATGTGTTGCCCAGCTATTGAAGTTGCCTTTGCTGCTTGGCAGGTGAGATTGTATGTGTGGCCAAGTCCCACAGTGAATGACCTCCATGTCCTCGACCTGGCTAGAGCTGCCATCTCTGTAATGGCTATCATATCTCAGCCCCACTGTTCATGCTCCCCAATTGTGCCTTACTTTCTCTCCCTCTCTCTTTTTCACTCTCTCTGCCTCAAGTTACTGTGTAATTGGTGTTATTAAACGTCAGCCTGTTGAGGAAGATACTGTATATGAATTTACAGATTTCTTTCCACACCAAAGTCCAATTTACACTGTAACCTCAGTGAAATGTATGTGCTTTAACACGTGGACTCACTTAAAGAAATGTAATGGTAACAAATAGGCAATATTACTGCTGATCTTTTGTCTCTGTAAACCACTTATTATTTGCTGAAGATTGCTGCAGTGATAATAGAGTTAGTGTGCTGAAAGATAGCTCGGCCAAACAGTGGAGGCACTCAACCACCCGAGGCTGTCTCGTCAAGCCAAAAAATGTATTTACGAAATATTTTGTTCTTTACAGTACATTAGGCAATTCAGATTTCCTACCCGTTTTGTGAAAATCCCAAAACAATAACAGTCACAGCGACCAACTGGAGCAAAAGCAAAACCATGCACATTAATGCAAATCAAGTTAAGTGACCACTGTGTTTGGAAAAGATACTGGGCCGTAACAGTGGGCTGTATCTGATATTTTGTCAGAGTCAAATTCCCATTTCCCTTAGGAAAATAAAGCTCTTTTCCGCATGGTTGTGCAAATGCTTTCAACATGCTGTGAGCTTAAAGTCTAAGATATAAAATGAGGGGTTATGTGCCTTCCAACTGATCCATGCTTGTGCTGGACATAACTCATGTTTGATTTGTCCTTTTCAAAGCTATAATGTGTGTTAATGCAAAAATGTGACTGACCTGTACATTTTTTCTTTGAATAAGACACCTTGACTCTCTTGCAATCCATGTTACATTTCATGTTAAAATAACACACTGGATGCATAAAAAAGGGCCAAAAGTCTGTTACATTTCCAGTAACAGATGTTTGCTGCAACCCTCCCTTGACTTGTTTTACACACAAGATAATTTGAATGTGAAGCCAGATTGGGCTCCTTTCCCAAAAAAGAAAAAGGTGAGTGGTGCTGGAGCTCAGAATGAGGTTGACCTGTTGAAACAACATATTCAGTTCACTGTTCACTATGTCTGGTTTTTGAGTAATTCAACTACACTTGTGTTGACATGGCCAGATCAGAGCATAACTGAAACAACTCTTGCATTGTAGGAAGCTTGGTGAACTTTGCTGCAGTGTACTATACATGATACAGATCAGGAATAATGTTGAGATGGGAGTTTTGTGGTGCAATGACTTATTCATTCTTCAATGTTTTTACAATCTATTCAAAGAATTTTTTTATTTGAAAGTGGCATATTTAACTGTCATACCATCTGAATATAATTCAAAATTCAAAATGAATACATCTTATGTATTACTGGGAAATAAGAAAAATAAGTGCCAATTGCCTGCAGCACACTACAGTGGCTAGGGGCAGCAGTGGGGGCACAGGATTATAATTACGATACTGAGATTTTGTGGCGTCCAATATATAATAATATCACAGAACATAATAGAATATATACTAGTAATCATGGTCACTCAAGTCAACCAGCGGTGTTCCAGACTGGCAGACCACTTAAGGACAAATTATCACAAAAACAAGAGGCAATATTTATACAGTTATTTATAGACGAGAAGTTCTTAGCAGTATATCTACAGTTTGCCAGTGTTTGTTCTGTTAAGGTGTGAAAGTCAGAACTGCTTGTATAATGACAGAGAATACTGTATGGCACATTTTTAGATTATACAGGTAGTATCTACTACCTCTCATACATACTACCGACACAACAATAAGACCCAGTGGTGTAGTCCAGTTTTTTGTAGTGAGTATACTGTAATTTTTTCCTCTCAGCTTCGTACTCGCCCGTCCCAGAGCAACAACCCCATAAGTTTTTTGTAACATTACCGCATATAGCATCAGCCTCATCTGGCACATTTTCTGTAGTTTCTGTAACGTTAATGTTTGCTGCAATGTCAATCAAAGCTGCAGTAGCTTCAGGGGCAGGCTTACGAAAACACTGAAAGAGTGAAGTTTAAATTTGCTTTCGTTTTATATATCTCCTTTAGTGTTTCACATTAGTTACTTTCAAATTTGCGCAGAGAATGACCGCCAAGCAACTGTGTTGTTGTTCCTTGATGACTTGCAACACAAACGGGGTGAATTTATGATGTATCCTCCCGCTTTTGTAAGTGGGTATACGGAAATCCTCAAGCTTTCCTAGTGGGTATATGGCATATACCTGCGCATCACGTAGACTACACAACTGATAAGACCTAAGTCTAGTCCAAGTAAGCTAAGCAGCAAACAGGGTTTTGTGAGAATATTAGATTCTGATCTTACATTTATCCGTATCGTACTAATGAATGAATGAATGAATGAAGAAATTTATTTCAGACATATCAAAATAATCCAAACAAAACATTACACAAAAATAAATACAAAAACCAACATAGAAATGTCTGAAAAGGAGTAGGAGGAAGTACACACTTATTTAATCCTACCCCTTTTCCATAACTCAATAAATTATTGTAATTGTTATTTCATTTAACACATATTTACGTCGTATTCACAATTATCTTATTATATATAACCTATATATCTACTATACATTTAAACACACATAAATACATACATATACACCTACACACACACCAGCTTACACACACACACACACACACACACACACACACACACACACACACACACACACACACACACGTCAACGAACATATATATTGCAGCTGTTAATGCCCTCCTTTAATATAATCTTTGAAAATCATTGCTTTGTACCTTTTTTTGAACTGGATTATGTTTGGACATTGCTTTAGTTCTGTGCACAGACCATTCCACAATTTCACACCACTGATTGTAATGCACTGGCTTTTTATAGTCGTGCGAACAGCTCAAACCTTTAATTTAAACTTATCCCTTAAATTATAACCCCCCTCTCTATCAGAAAAGAACTTCTGAATATTACCTGTTAATAGTCTCATTTTAGCTTTATACATCATTTGTGCATCTTGAAATTCAACTAGATCAATGAACTTTAAAGCTCTGTAATGTAAAAAACAGTAAGTATGATCATAATATCCTGCTTTATGAATTGTTCTTATAGCTCTTTTTTGTAGTGTGATCAGTGGTTGCAGTGTGCTTTTATAGGTGTTCCCCCAGACCTCCACACAGTAATTTAAATAAGGTAAAACCAGTGAACAATATAGAATATGCAGTGATTTGTAATCCAATACATGCTTTGCCTTACTCAGATGCTTCGTGACACTTTAGATTAAACGTGTTTTATGTGAGGTTTCCAGCAGAGCTTGTGATCTATAATCACACCGATACACTAATAATACTAGGACAAACTAACTCTACACTGCAATACAAGATCAATACTGCCACTTTATTTTCATGTCTTTTACACAAATTATCAACTAGTGAAAATGCTACTATTTTCCCTGGAGCATAGCTTTAGCCTCAGTCCTTTGGCATGGGTTAGGGTTAGTGCAAGTGCCCGTCGCCTTTCGACACAGCCACCTCCATGTTTGCTTGTGACATCAGAGGTGAGAGGTGTTTCAAACTAACTCACAGAGCTTGTGACAACAGTTAGCTTGATATTCATCAGCGAACGGTCAAGTAAGCCTGAATATGAATAGTTGTGTCACATTGACATACAGTAGTAGTTAGTCATTCTGACGATTACTTTTGGTACCAAGTGATAGTTTGTTGTTTTGCATCAGCCACCGTAAATATCCTCACTTGACACTGTACTCCATTTGTGCTTGTGAAGTGTTTTGTATACACTCACGTTGACTATATGGCCAAAGTATTCATAAAAAAAGTCTGTGGAGGTCAGGATACCTCAGAAGCACTACCACCACACTGCCTATTCAGCATCCACAACCCCTGACCAGTCAACATTTGTAAGTGCATCAGTATCTCGCGCACTCCAAAATGCACAAATTACTCCCTCCTCCTAAAAGGGTCTAAATGATATGCTTTTAAGAATAATTATCCTCAAAGGTACAGTGATGAAGCAGAGCAAAAAAGAGAAGCAAAGTGCCTGTATGTCCCCGACCTTAGCTGTGATTAGCATAATTGAATTTCAAACAATCAGTGGAGTATTGAGGAAAAGGGAAGCCACTGAAAGTATGTAAATGGTCCACAGTCTGCACACCTCCGTTATATCATCATAGAGAGTGGGGATGTGGTTGACTGGAGGGTTGATGTGTCTGAATAAAGTACACTAAGTGAAGACATGAGAGAGGGTCAAAAAGTCATGTAGGTATTCTGTATAAATCAGTCTGTAATCTTACGATTTTGTTACTGCCACTGCAACTCTTCAAGTTCATATGAGGTATTGGCATTACATCTTTACCATGGTTTTTCTCAATCCACACTAATTTATACTCTCTGATTAGATTAGAGTCAGACGTTACTGCAGTGTTTATCTTTTACATACACTTTTGGTCGCCAATGTTAAAGGTGCAATATGTAATACCGACAGCTAGTGTTTAAAATGGTTACTGTAGTCCAAATTTAAAATACTGGAGATAGTCGTCTCCCCCGGCCCCTCCTCCCTAGACTTGAAGTTCACAGAGGTTGCCAGGTTGGAACTCAGCGTCCCACAATGTCAATGTTAGCTAGATGCTAGTCTCACATAGCCCGACATTACTCCACAGCGCAGCGGAGTAGCTAACGTTAGATGCAGGCTATGTTGACAGTCATAAAAGCCTGTGCCCTCGCGGAGCTCTGTAACGGACTGACAGCCCCTCTTTCTCGGCTTAAAATTACGGCAACAACCGCTAAAAACACCACAACCTCGCGCTCCTCTCTACCCAACTTACAGCCACCCTTTCTTGGCTTAAAATTACTCACCGTTTGTCGGCTACGGTCACCAAACAGGCTACACGGTTTCGAAAGGCACAGACAAATTATGTCGTCCTGCCGATGAGGAAGTCAGATCCGAAATCGGCTCTATGTGTCATTGTGATGGGTAGGTACTGTACAAGTGCTGTGTTTTGAAGTTTAATTTGGAGGGCTTGTTGGGTATTTTTTGAGTACTTTTCAAACATCAGCCTTTCTCCATTTCACTGGCTTAATTTCCCCCTTAGTGTTCAACTAAGCTATGCTGTCTTTAATTCTTCCCACCTGTCAGTGATCTGTAGACATGATGTCCCCCTCCATGTAAGCACAGAAGATGTGATGATATGGAGATATTCTCCCCTCTCTGTGTCATTATGATGAATGACCAGAGAGGTGTGGCAGTGGGTAGGGCAGGTTTCTCCTTGCGGAGCGGTGAGCTATCCCTCAAACAGGGTCTCTAGAGCCGAGATGTCCATAAACATGCACATAAAATCAGATCCCTCAGCAGGTGGTATTCTGTCCTTGGCAGAGGAACGAAAAGTCAAATTGGTATACATTAGAATGATGGCTGCTGCCCCCGAGGACAGACTGTTTTTAGCTATCTGTCACTAGTCGTAAGTCAGACCCTGCCTAAGAGCCGTCTGATAGGATTTGATTTCTGCCTCAGAGGAGACAAAATGTAATCGTAGCACTCAAAACAGCTGCTGCCAACCTCCCAATGCAGAGCAAATGAATCCCATGCCACTCAGTCAGGAACAGGAAATTCAAACTACAGGTAGGACAACTGAAATCATAATTTTGTCCAAAGCGTGCAATTTAATTCTGTTCTTTATTGCTAATATTATTATTGTTCTATGCATCATGCATACAAATAGGTAATTAATCTTAATTAACCATTTCTTAAAAACAACCCCAGGATTTGAAGTAGGGTGAGACCTCTTCCTGCAGCTCTCCATCTCCTATCTTTGTCGCCCAGGCAATGTATGAGCAGAAAAGCCTAAAATAATGCTCTCTCTCTCTGAAATGACCTGTGATTGACCCAAGTCTCCCGTCATGGGCTAGATTATCTATAAAAACAGAGACAAGAGGAGGTGCAGAAGTCTAGTATTCTTTCAGACCACTTGAAATACAATATACTGAAATATTATTATAGAATTTGTTTATGAATTAGGGCTGTCAAAATTGACCAAAAATGATTTTCGAATATTCCTTTAAATAAAACACAGGTTCAGATATATTAGAATTAGGGCTGTCAGCTTTAACGCGTTAATCGTGATGCCGAATTAAAATATCACCGAAGCACGTCAAGCTTGAGCTACCACCTACAGAGCTAAGCATAGTAGTACAGTTAACGTGATGCTACCCGCTAGCATGCTACCCACTCAGGCAAAGCATTATTTTGGAGAGTGCTACTTGTCGACCTGTGGATGAAACCAAATCCCAAAAAATTACTACAGCTCTTGCGAAACGGGTGGCAACTAACTGCAGACCTGTCAGCATCATAGAGGACTCGAGTCTTAAAGACGTACTATGGTTGACCTGTCTCGTTGCCGTCGAGGGGGACAGTAGTTTTCACGGATACACAGCCTGTACGACACTGAGAAAGCAGCCCAACTGGAACAGCTGCAAAGTGCTGCAAACGCTGTCTCATTAACCGGTGATCACTGGACGTCAGTGAGTAATCAACATTATTTAGGAGTTACTAAACACTATATTGACTCTAGTAAGGATAATGATTTTTAGTTTTTTAGTTAGGTACTTGGAGGAATTGTGCAATAATGACAGATTCACACAATTTTCTTTTGTTTACAGTAAATAAATAATTACAAATCTTAAAATCAAGTTCATAAAGTAACTTTCTTTGCATTCATTTGATTCCCAATAAAGATTGTTAATATGTACTTAAAAACTGTTCTGAAATGCAAAATAATAGAATTTTAATCATGTGATAAAATATGCAATTAATCGTGATTAACTATAGAAATTCAGCGATTAATCGCGATTAAAAAAATGTAATCGCTTGACAGCCCTAATTAGAATATCTATTTTTGTGCATTATGGCCACAAGAAGGCAAACCAATACAACAGGTGACATAACTACTTGTATAGGTATAATTATTTAAACATAAACATGTATTTTAAAAGGTCAACATACCTAAACATTACAAAATAAACTTAATTTAATTATCTCTCTCTCTCTCTCTCTCTCTCTCTTTCTCTCTAGAGCGTGCAGCAGGCAGGACATGACATGGATTACACCATGTCACAGAACCGGTTCATAATTTGGTCATGAACTGAGTCTCTTGTCGTTTCCTGAATTTGTCTGACAATTTTGGCGTCGTCCCTTACAGACAGAAGTTCGTGAATCGTCTCTCCAGTTAAACATTTTTGTTGTCCTCTCCTGTAAATCATCCTTCTTCTTCCCCCTTAGATGTTTGATTTCTTCCGGTTTCATGCTAGCCACAAGACAAACATCATCAACGCGCCCACTTGCTCGCTGTGAATTCTCTGGACTACCCACTGGGCTCAATCGGACATTACACATACTTTGTAATAGGGAGCTGACGGTTTAGGGAGTAGCTTTGCATGTGAGAACGCGCAAGGCAGACAGCCGCGGTAGTGCTGCTTTTATTGTTTTCACAATTTAATATCCATTTAAATGTCTGTTTGTCTTTACAGTTGGAAAATATATATCATGTATCTTTATATCCAGGTCTTCTTTTAAAAGCTCCAGCACAGCTCATAAACAACATATGCTCACAACAATTATGGTTACCCTGGAGGCAAATTTAACCTTGAGTCTTCACAGCAGATGTTGGCAGAAATAAGATTGTAACAGCTTCAGATACATGATTCATTGGCATTGATGAGCTCTTATATTGGTCACCAGTATCTGCTGCTGTGCAACTTCTACCATTTCACACTTGGTTTTGCTTTTTTTTTTTGTCCTTTGCTGCGTGTAGATCAAGTAGAGGATGCTCCTGACCTGTTGGAGGATGTTGAAGCAGAGGTGGCACCTCTCACATTTATGGCACGAGACTGTTGGGAAAGATACTTTATTCTTGTCTGTCTCACACTGTAAAACATGAATAATAATAATGAATATTAGTCACTGCTGGAGAAAACATTTTACCATCAGTAATTTGTGTTCTGCAGTGCAACAAAAGGCAGGTGATCATGAGCTACATGTTGAAAGGTATTAAACTCCTGATCTGTATATTAAACAAACATCAAGACATTATGAGAATTATTTAAAAAATTTGAAATGGCATGTATTTTGTGGTGTATTTAGCTTTTAATTTGAAATAGGGCTGTTTCAGGCTGGGCTTTTTATTAACTCCCTTTAGACCTGTTTTATCTCAAACTCAGCTGAGCATGGTCTTAACTGACTAGGATATGATATGGTCTGGGGTTCTGGGGTTTGCGTCTTTGTCAGGGGCTTAAAATGCATCTGCAGTCTTAATGAGGTTATAAACCCTCAGAATTCTGGGAGGGTTTTATCAATAAAATGGTTGTGTGTTACCAACATGACCAGAGAAAGAAAGAAAGAAGAAAAAACATTGCATTGTCTATGTCTTTGCAGTTCCATCCCTCCATTCAGTTGAGATTAGACATCCAAGTTCCTACCTCTTTGTGACCTCAGGTCTACTGTTGTGATGAAACACTGTGGCTATGCCAACTGTCACAAAAAACATATTTAGTTTTTATTGAACCACAACCTGCCATCAGTCTACACCTTCCAACAAGACTGCAGCCACGCTAGCAGCTCTGTGAGGCTGTGCATTGAGCTAAATGCTGATGTTAGCATGCTAACATACTATTAATTATCATGCTAACAAGCTGATTTAGGTATAATGTTTACCATCTTAGTTTAATATTTTAGCATTCCTTTAATTAGCACTAAACAAAGCACAGCTGAGGCTGATGGGAATAATTCTGCTTTACAAAATGCATTCTTTGTTTGACAATGCTCATTCAAGTACTCATATTGTAAAAAGTGAGATTTCCATGTCTTTTTTTATTATAAAGCAGGTCGAGGTGCTATATAAATACTGTGAACGTATCAAAATGCTTAATCCACCGAGAAATGCACACATCCCGTATTCTGAAGCTGTGCCTTTAAACGAGCCGTTCGGACTTCCGTATTGTTGTGATGTCACAACTATACTAAATATGGGTAGAAAGTACTGCTACAGTACCGCTACAGTCCTTCCCTGGCTGCAATGATGGTGCAGACCCGGAAACGGTGACCAATCAGAGCAGACTGGGTTTTTTTAGTAGAGGGGCTTAAAGAGACAGCCGGTAAAATGGAGCGTTTCAGACAGAGGGTGAATACAGGTATATTCAGACAGACAGTATGAGAAAAAGAATGTGTTTTTTCAACAAGTATGTAAACATGTTCTAGTAGAAACCCAAAATATAAGTATGACTAAACCACCTATAACTATACCAACACCAATGTGTAGAACCCACCTGGGTGATGCACGGCAGCCTTACGACGCCAGACGCTCACCACACATCAGCTCGGTAGAGATAACCTTGAGCAAAATACCTGTCTGCCAATTTTCATCTCAAGTGAGCACAATCCCTCATTGTTCCAGCAGTCACATCAGAACACTACATTATAAATGCATGTGAGCTTTCATTGTTCTCTTCAGTGTAAGATCAATGCCAAAAGAGGTTATAAAATGGTAATCACATCTAATTATTCTTTCATGAGTAAGTCAATTTAAGAACACATGGTGCACCAGGTTGACTGAGTCTTGAGTCTTGGGAATCTTTTTTCTTTATGTCAAATAGTCACATCAGTTAGTGTCATACTGTGAGTTGTTTCTCTTATTCTCTTCAATCATTATGAAATCAATTATATTTAATTAAGAAGTGTATCATGAATATTGGCCCATGGCCCATTTTCTGAATAGGCCACCATTGACCCATTGATATTGGGGGAACGGGATGAGGAGGAGGGAGGGACGAGCTAGCTTCGTTTTGTTTGAAAATACTTTTTAACGTCAACAAGAAGTGCCGTCACCCAACATCGCTTAGAGCACCTAAGACTCAAGATATAATGTGATATGACGAACCTCTCGTTTGGTACATCCTTTCCACAGGGGCTCAGATAGCACTTTAACATATCACTGTAGTACACCTTCAGATAATGGAGATGTTATGAGAGCAGAGCTTTTAGAGTTCTCCTGATGCAGCAGTTCCACACTGAGCCACCATTTCTATGCACACATCTTTCACAGTATGACACGTTTCAGCCTCAGGACTTATACATTATTAAGTCTAACTACTTTATGCATCACTTGTCACCATTCCTGCTCTACAGCTGCAACCAGACTCTACAACATGCTAGCTGAATGTTGTGTTTATGTTTCATCTGAACAATTCAGTGTCAACAGTGATGTGTGTATGATGCTGTGAGTTTGGAATGCAAGAAGTCAGACAGCCATACATGTTTCAAACAAACCCCCAGGTCAGCCACATTTATTTGGGAAAGAAAAATATTAATCTGTTACTTTACCAAACTGGTGCCAATAGAGTGTATGTTAAAAACAATCTAAGTTAATTGGATGTCACACTGTACGAGACGGTCTAATAAAGTCTTGGTTGCAAAAGTGGTCAGACTGTATCATGAAATGTAGTGTCTACGACGAGAGTAGAGTCTGCAGCATGCTAACAGCTCTATGATGCTGTAGGCCTAGTTAGCAGCAAAATTCTTATGGCTGCATGCTAATATGCTTAATGATAATTTAAACATGCTGATGTTAATTAGTATTTACCATGGTCACCATCTTAGTTTAGGATGTAAACATTAAGTAATTACTGTAGCAAAAATCAAAAACAAAGTAAAGCTGAGGCTGATGGGAAGTCTTTAGTTTTGCAGGAATTCGGTCAGAAACATGTTTTCGACCTGATGTTGGCACTAGATGAAAAGTAAGGCGGGGGGGATCACCAACATTATTACAATTCATCCTGTGGGGAACATGAATGTCTGTACTAAATTTCATGGTAATTTATCCAATAGTTGTTAAGACATTTCACAAAATAATAAAAATGTCAACCTGAATTTTTTTTACTTGTCTTATAGTACAATAAAAGACAACTGTTTTCGATTGACGACTATAGGTTTCATCACGTTTCTCTCATGATTTGCAACTTCTGTCTTGGACAGCCCAAAATCACACACAGTACAGTTACACTGTAAAGGGGCCTTTCCTCGTTCAACTTTTACCTATACTATACTCACCGTCGTAGCTGTGTTCCTATATCTCCACAATTACTTACTACTAAATGAAAACCTATATGCATTAAATGTGAATTATCCTTTTTTATCTATGCACCATTGCAACCAAGACACACTTGTACATTTACATGATATACTCAGATTCTTTGAGAAACCAACCTCAAGTTATTGGTCTTCACCACAGTGATGCTAATATGCATCCAAGATTGGATAAGTGTATAGCCAAATTGTAATGCAACAAGAATCATAATAATCAATAATCAAAGACAGCTCTCAGAGGGATACTGTGCTTTTGTAATAACTCTGTGTTTGCTATAACATGATTGCCCATGTGTAAGTTAAGAGTTTCCTGCTTCTCTATGTTCCAAGTACAGTTTGATGGATGAAGGCTGGTTTGAACCCCGCTGAACCACAATGCCAAATTGCAGCTATCTGCTGATGTGTTTAAAAAATAACATTCTCTATCTCGCCGTGTCGAGATGCCAGGCTGTTTGGCCTGGCGGCGATGTATTAAATGGTATATTGATAATTGAAATGTTTGCGGCCCTCGCGATGCCTTTCTGCTGACTGTGATCTTTTAGGCAGATGGTCTCTATTACTCATGTGCAATTGAATAACATAGAGGAGAGGTGGGGCAGAGTGGGGAAATCAGATAGGGCCTATGTTAAACTCTGAATTTATTATACCGCCATGTGTTGAGATTCCACAAGACATACAGAATACATCAACACTTGATTGCACCAGCAAATTTGACAGCACATTATCTTTCTGAATACAGTATGTTTTATCCTTGTATTTCCTATTCCCCATTCGGTAAAGCACTTAATATTCCAAACATACTTAACAATTGATTAATGTGGACTTTACAGGTTCCCCCTGACTATGTGCATCAGACCCTTAACCCGATCACTACAGCACAAATGAGAGACATCTTTTCATTTCCATAGCCTCCGAAATATCACATTGAAGGGTAATAGCCCATTTCATTTCGATTCCAATGGACCTCATGAGTGTATTTTCACCCATGGCGCTCAGCTAAAATAGAAATAGAACAGAGTGTTGACAGTAACCAATGTCACATAATCTCCCCCTGAAGGACAAGCATCAAAGATCAATTTATTTTCCTAAATGCTATTCATATATCCATTTCTGCTGAGCGCCCAGGGACATTGCATATCACAGTTTAAATCTAACGTTGCATGAATGGATTCTACGGAGGGGCAAAAGACAATAGTGACATAGACGGCGGACATGAGAGAGAGAGAGAGAGAGAGAGACAGAGAGAGACACACACACACACACACACACACACACACACACACACACACACAGAGAGAGAGGTGACAAAACAATGGAATAGATTGAATAGCTGAATGGAAAGTGACATGGGAAATGGGGAAAATGTTTCTGTTTCTCTAGAAAGCTATTTGCGCTGCGCCTAGAGAGGACGTTAACCCTGACGCAAGACATGGCTGATCTACCTGTGCAATATTATGTAAATATGTATTAAAAAAAGATTTAAAGAAGTGGAAAGTACGTATTAGATGTATCTGCAATGCATAATTAAAGCTAATCAAACGTGTTTGCCTGCAACTTTTTGGCTCCAACTGTTTTTAGTCTTTTTATAGCTCATGCAAAACCTGCTACTTCTTGCACTTCATAATTGCTCAGCACACATGGGACAGAGAGGCTTTGTTTACTGTACCGCGAGCCGGCAGATCAATTTCTCTCCCACTCTTCCCTCTTTGATAATTGCTGAGCAGAAGATGTTTGTTTCGCAGTTACAATTCTGCCAGCTCTGAAACACTTTGGACAGGAATAAAAGCGAAAAGCGGTGGATGGGAGGGGGAGAGAATAAAAATCTGGCAGCAACTTTTTGAAAATGCAAGGCCTGATATGATCGGTGAAAAATCAATACTATTAAAAATGAGGGATGGGCCAGAAGAAAGTCCTTCAAAGTGTCAGATTCAATAAAAGACGGGATAATTAGCTAGTGTGAAGAAGCCACAGATCTCCTACGTGACCTTGTGAAGAATTAATATCTGAAAGATACACTATCAGAGTGAAAGGATTGACAGATTTGCAGTCATTCTGAGTAAGGTTTCTAGTTAAAATTGTTCCAATGAGCTGTTTGTGTAAAAATGACCCCATAGGTCGTTTGTACAAGCAGCAATTACGACCCATATTCAGGGTTTTTCCTGGCGAAGAATGAACCTTTTTTTTTTTTTTCACTAGAGCGCCCTCTAGTGGTCGTAGTAATTATGACGGGAGTAGAGCAGGTATGTAACGTGATATTAAGACCAAGAAAGTCCTTAAAGGGTGGGTGGAAAGGGTGGTGGATAGGTCAAATAAAAACACAGGACTGTCACCCAGGAGACTGGTGTTTCAGGTCCCGTTTGAAAAAATGAAGGTAAACGGCGAGTCATTTTAACTTTACGTAGCAAACGGAACTGACGGAAGTAATGTATTGATTTGAACCTAAACCACAATCTTTTTCTAAACTAAGTAGTTTTGTTGCCCAAACCATCCACACTGCGACTGTTTCACAAAGTTAACAATGTGTTTAAAACCACAACCGTTAAGTTTAGGTATGAAGATGAAAAGATGGAAAACGCTCCTGTGGGTTGGATTTTACTGCCACCGCTATGGGTGCTAATTTATGAGGAGGTTTGGAGGAACATTTATTTAGAATATCAGTTTGGCACATTGATTTTCGATTAATTTCCCAAGATTCTTGAGTTAGTTTCTTTAGAGACATAACTATTAGGCAGCCTGACTGAGAATAAGTGGGATTGGGACCACAAGCAAAAAACTACAAATTTGTCTCGTGGTGAGGCAAGACATTTATGCCTTGTACTTTTTATTCTTTTGTGATAAAAGGGTTGAACTGCTTATCTGTGACATGCTAAAACACAGTGTTACAGTACCACAAGTAAAAAGGACTCATAGACTAGTAATAGTAAACTGACTCAGTAATGTCTGCTAAATATAAATATCTTTAGATAGCCAATATCAGATTCTGTTGTTTTTTGGAATTAAACAAGAAAAAAAGAAAGAAATCACTCTTTGGTTGAACTGGTCACAGCCAACAGACAACTGGTGACAAGGTGAACATTGCTTTGTTTTAAGAGGTGTCAGATGAACTACTTTTCACACCTCCTTTCTAAATATGTTTCATTGACGCCTAAATCTAAGATCTAATTTTGCAGTTAAAAAGGTAGGTATTACACAGCTTTTTGTCAGTCAGTTGAGTGGCTTTTAGTTGTTCTGCTGTTGCTTTTCAATTTCTATATTAATGATAATAATTGTTCAACAGTGCAGTGCTAATGCTAATAGTGATAATATATGAAGCCCTAAAGTACAGTTGCATTCTCCTTATGATAAGCTAGATATCGTTGGATGAAATGGTTGTACTTTTGCACAGCAACATACTGCATGTAACACAAAAAAAGTCAAAGTTATTGCCTGACTACAGGTATGTTTGCAGAGAGCAAAATGGTCTCTCAATGTTTTTAAAAATGGGAGTTTGAGTAGCACCCAGCTTTCATGTTGTATTGGAAGCCAAACATCCCCAGCCATGAGGGGTGGAAAAAAGTCTGTGTAAGGAAAATATTATTACCCTTTATATCTGTGAGGAGGCATGCGTCCAATCCAGGCTCCTACCCTTGAGATATCGCAGAGTCTGGTTGTTTATGCCCCCCCGAGTCTCACCACCAAAGTGACACTGCAAAGGGAACCGCGAGCATGGCAATGAACTGTGTACTTCTTCAGAGAGAGGGGTAAAGAGAGGCAATTTCTGGAATGATGGGTGCCAGAGATGATGCCCAATGTGTTTCAGCTCTTTAGAATTTACAGCTTCTGCTGCACTGTGTAAACAGCTGGGGAGCAAAACAGGGTGTTCTGCAATTTCCTCCTCCCTTTTCCGTTCACCCCCTCCCCCCCCCTCTTTTTTTATGCTCGGTTGGCAATGTCCTTGAGAGAACATAATTTTAGATTTCTCTGGAGGAATGCTTATAGTGCCTTGCCTATTGTTTGGATGCCAATATTGCAGTTTTTACCGGTGCATCTATCACTGGTGACAGAACAGAATTGTTGTTCTAAATGTTTACAGGAGGGCATTCTCGCCTGTATAAGCATGCAGGGGTTAAGAATGCTATTATGAGCAGGTGTTTAATGGATAGTTTGGGATACGACAACAAGAATTCACTGCTATCTTGATGCAAGGCCATTATTGTGAATCTTTTTTACGATGCCTGTCGGCTAAAAGAGTCCTTTCGAAGATAGAGAGTCTTTGCTTTTCAAGCTATATAGTACATCAAATATATCAAATATTAGGACCAACTTCATAATACTGAGCTGTATAATCCATATCTCAGGCTCACTGTCGAGGTTGTGCATCCTTTTTGTCTATACCTCAATTTCAAAACGGAAGTAGGCTCATCTAGGGCTATCACCCTAAATCACGAGTCAGTTGTCATCACTTCACATTAGTTCTTTACTGTGGATTTTTGTGTAAATGCCTTTTTACCTCCACTAAGGAAGTTATGTCTTCGGTTCAGTTTGTTGGATTGTTTGTTTGTTTGTCAGCAGGATTAAGGAAAAAATACTGCCCCAATTTTATTAAACTTGGTGCAAAGGTGGCTCATCACATTTCGGAGTGGATCTAAAACACAGGGCAGATACACAAATTATTTATTTCACTTTCGTCAACATTGTGAGAGAGAGCATGGCCTTGGCCAAGTTTTGCGCTCTCCAAGTGCCCTTCTAGTTTCAAATAGGTTCTCTTGTGCTCTCTCGCATTCTTTCGCAGATGCCCAAGTGACTCCGCCGAACACTGACCTTGGTGTTTAAACTTCTTTTACACTTTTGCAAGAAATATTTTGCTTTCTCTTTTGCAAAACCTTTGGGTTCTCTCTTCAGAGCTTTGTATTATTCTGCTTAATATATAAGTCAATTTATTTTACTGTATGTAAAACTGTTGAAAAAGTGGAGACACAGCTCACAGAGGTAATAAAGACACTTTAAAACCCTTAGCCACTGATTGTTGCAATTCAGACAATTTCTGCCCATGCAAATCTGAACACAGATATGATACACATTTTTTTTTAGATACAGGGTAATTTACACTTACACTAAACTTTTCCACATCACAAATTATAACCATAAATCTGATTAGAAATTATAAAGAAAAATACGCTAGAACTTGCCAGAGAATCATCACATTTTTAATTTTCTTCACTATCAAAGTAATTCAGTGATACAGAAACTGATATTAGCTAATTCAGCATACATATGATGGTGGCAATTTGCTAAAATGTAAACAAATATAAGCAAACACACGCCGGCCTTAATATAAACTAATTTGGAGTTAGACATTACAGATATCAACTCAAATTTAAATAAATAACTTAAATAAACTGCATGCTAAATGAATGTGGTGTTAAACATGTCATTATTATAGTTTGCCATTTTACTGAGACACAACTACTGAACTTCTACAGTTTAATAGTTATAGGAAAATTCTTTCACTCTGTCAGCTGCCTCAGGGTCTGTTTGCACGGTCATCCTCTGCTGCACCCCACAGTGTAACATCACCTATGGAAAATATTTATATATATATATATATATATACACAATCTCTCTCTCTCTCTGTATATATATATATAGAGAGAGATCGATTTTTTTAAACGATTATTTTTTGGCCATTTTAGGCCTTTATTTGTACAGGACAGCTGAAGACATGAAAGGGGAGCGAAGGGGAGAACGGAGTCAAACCCGCGGCCGCTGCGTCACGGAGTAAACCTCTATATATGGGCGCCCGCTACACCAGGTGATTGGCATTCCACTTAGGTGAGCTGGTCCCAAGGTTATTATAGTTTTGCATTTTTCATTAGTTTTTATTTTTATTTCGTTTTGACTTTTTGTTTTCAAATTCAGTTTAGTTTTAATTAGTTTTTAAAGCGGGTTTGCTAGTTTAGTTTAGTTTTTATTTTTTGAAAATGCTTAGTTTTAGTTTAGTTTTTATTAGTTTTAGTCTTAGTTTTAGTTTTTTTGTAATATGGGTTATTTGTCGGGGGATTCAAAAAGATCAGAAAAAGCATTGTGCAATAATAACTCAACAAAAACATCATACAATTTTAGAAATATGTATTCACAATGTATTCAACAATAACACCAGTACATAAAATGTAGCCTACATTGGGTCATAAATATGTAAACAGTCTACACAAGACGCAGTATGTGCAAAACGTGTAAGTGACGTGTTCCAGGAAAAAAACCTAAATAGCCAACAGACTAAAGAAGACATACATGAACAGGTGTTTTCAACTTTGGTTCGAGTAAAGTGGCGAACTTTTAGAAGTCAATCGAGTCACACAGTTGTGTAGACATATCAATCCACGTATTAACCCACGCTTCCTCCCGCTTTTGGTGTTCCTGCGTATTTACTAACCAGCAGCTATCGGGTCGCCGGTGAAAGCCTTCCTGTAGTGTTCTCTCTCCTGCTGTTGTCTCCGTCCTGTATCCATACATCTATGCCCTGTATCCATACATCAATACCCTGTACCCATACATCCATGCCCGTAACGTTACCGGGGTTAGCTTCTGTTTCAGGGAAAGGGGGCTTTGCTTTCTTTTCTAACAAATAAAATGTATTATTATTATTATTATTATTATTATTATTATTATTATTATTCTCCTTTACCTTGTTAAGGTAAGCTAGGTTAGCCTCCTAGCTTGTGTGCGCTTCTCAAATGTACTTTCAAATTCGTGTGATTTTTCCCTGTAATAAATTGTCCACATATTTTACCACCTTCCACTGCAAGGCGCTTTTATCTGACACAGTCATAATCAAATAGGACTGCCGCTTTCTTCCGACTTTCGGTACCACTATGATGCCAGGCGAGAGGCACGGAGCCACTGACATGTTGTGTTCAATTTGACGTGGAATGTCGGAATTTCTGGATTCCCAGTCGGAAACTATACATGTCTACGGGGAATGTCATGGTCGGAGAGATATAACGTTATTTGCTCTATGAAAGATCGACAAAGACGAAAACTAAGGACATTTACTCGATAATTTTATTTTATTTTAGTTAGTTTTGCAAACAGACATTACAGTTTTAGTTTAGTTATCTTTTTTTTTTGTAATGCCTCGTTTTTATTTTTATTTCAGTTAACGACAATGTTTTTTCCCACCTAGTTTTCGTTAACGATTATAACCTTGGCTGGTCCCAGGGTCTTGGTATTGTGCATGCTGGCTCACTTGCATGGCTTACTAGGATACCTGATGGAACTGAGCCATCATTTACAAAATGTGTGATTTTCTTGCTATGACAAGTTATATGACATTCACTGTAACTGCAAATTGTAAGGCTATCTATAATACATTTCCAACCCTTTATTTTAGAAATGTAATTTAAATCAACAGTATAAATTGTGGCACAAACATCTGTGTGCCAATGTACTGTATTTCAAAAAGTTTTACTTTTGTGAATATCTATTTCCTTTCTTATTTATAAGTGTTGTGGATGTGACATTCCTTGGGGGTTTGCACATGCCAGAGGCCAAAAGAGCTCAAACAGTCTCAAGCCCTGTAGGTCAACTCCCTGTCGGAAATGGCAAGACAGCTTGTGCCAAACATCTTGAGCTCTGACCTCGAGAGAAATCTATCGCTCACTCTGGCCTGCTGGTCTGACTGGAAACTTTTTCAGACCTCCATGCACATCTATTGTGGTAGCTGCGGGGTTCCTCGCCTGCTGGTGCTAGCTCTTAGGTCTGAGGGCCAAGTCAACACTCAGACTGTGGTGGGCTGTGGGTTTGCTCTGAAGAAGCCCTGTTGTTGCTGCGTTTGTGACTGCTGGTGCACTGCCTGTACCCTACGCAGTGCAGAGAGGCATTATGCAAGGTAGCGTGGATAAGGAAGTGGTTCTGTCCACCCACAGGGAAGGATCTCAAGAGTGTGTGTGCGAGCGAGCTGTGTGTGCAGGGAGAGAATAAAATGTGGTGGTATATCTCAATGTTTTTTTTCATCCCCTGCTGCTGTAGAAGGCTCTTGCACATTTCTGCCCAGTGCACAGCGAACGTCCACTCAATGACCCCGACCTTTCAAGTAATGCACAATAAAATGTTTAAGTGGCATAGCAGCACCATTGAACTCTGGATAAATTGCCTCATATTTTCTGTGGAGCTCCATAATACACCATTCTAGATTATGGTACAATGGATAAACTACAAGATTGAAAAAGATTACTATTACAGCAAAAACTGTGTTATGGTGTAAACAAAGCTTAAGCAATATTATCATTGCTTTTATTTATATCTCCAAACTGTGACTGTCTCACGATTTCCAGTATAGGATCTCTTTTTGGAAATGACTCCTACACAGATAAATATCTATATTACACCCTTGTATCCTCACTTCATTGTGTATTTACTGTTTGCTCACTTCCAGCATTATCACATGAGCGAGAGCAGAAAAAAAGGAAAAGGAAAACACATTGCATATTTCAGCCTGAGAAGCGAATGTGATGGAAATGCACGAGGATGATGATTCATGCATATAATGGGTCTGGCATCCCAAATGAATAACTCCGTTGTGTAACCCTTCAAACTTGTGTCGAGATGCAGCATTAAACTCTCACCCATGACTTTTAATTTCTCAGGGAGACTGTTTGCATCCAATACATATAGCAATTTAACATACAAGTTGAACTTATGAACTAGCTTGTTCTACCGTACCTTTTTTGTTATGATACATAAAAGTGCGGGTAAAAAATATCTTAACCCCACGGACTGCTATGTTCAAGACCTGCATAAATGGATATGCTAAGGGGGTTTGCAAATGGGCCATCTGTTTTAAACTTTAGTGGTTCGTTTAATTTTTTTAATTACAGCTTTGAAAAGGTTGATTTATAATTTACCTGGGCTGAATAAATCTGAGCGTGCACTGAAACCAAACTGCCCATAATCCTAAATGCTTGTTCAAAGGTGGAATGGGGAAATGAAACAGCATTTTCTGGTTAGCCTGAATTATACATGTATAGAAAAGGTGGGCTACTGTTTAAAATAAAACCATTATTCACTGTAGTGAAATAAACAAGGCATGGAACAAGGTGCAGCCATGCAGTTTGTATGAATCTGTGCACATGTCAGCCCTGGGTATCCCTGCAGGGGAACACCCAATGCCTTCACATCGACACTTTTGCAGTCTGCTCACGGAGAGATTACCATGATAAACATGTCTCCTGGGGAAGGGTAAGTAACAGGGTAAGATGGACACACAGTATTGGATGCTTCCCAGGTCTGCAGAGCATGTACTTCAGTGTCATTTCATATTCATATCACACACAGCAGCAGCGCGCACTGCGATTGGCAGCCACTGCTGCTTTAATTAGATTTTAAAATACACACATACTGACAGATTTTCAATAAATAACTAACTGGAAAAAGGGGTACATTTGTCTAAAACAAATGTAAATATGTAACGCATTTATAGCAAACTTTCCACATACATATTTTACATTCTAAGAGTGATATAAACAGCTTGAATTATTGTGAACAGTAACAGGAGGAAATATGTGATTACTTGGACACAACAGGACAAAGAAATAATATTTTTGTGAGCTGTTTATGTATTTACAACGCCAGTTGTGGCTGCATTTGGCAGAATTGCAGGGGTAAATGATGCACGTGAAAGTGCAAGATTAATAAGCAGTTTATCCCAGAAGGGGCAACATCTCCTGCATCTTAATGTTCCCTCTCTTTCTTTTGTGAAAATAAATACATGCACAGACACACACAAACCTCCACCAAAACAAAAGCATAGACAGGCATATTACGATATTAAGTTACTTCCACAAAAACACACTATCCTTATGTGATAAAATGTCTCATCTTTTGATTAGGAGATTACATATTTGATGTGTAAATACATTAAATTAGGTCTCATGATTAATCTAACCCTAATTTATACTTTTTTTTGTAAAAGGGTGGATTGTTTAAATTAATTTATTATTTCCGGTGACTATCTGTTATTAGAAGTCACTGTTCACTGCATTTTACAGCAAATGATGTTCTTTTGCAAAAAGCACAGCTTAGAAAAAAAAAGAGAGAGAAAACGCAAATGAGCTTCACAATGTGCAGTCTCTCAAAGTAATTGAAAAAAGGGGGGAAAAACAGCAATTACCAGAAACAATGTCCTGGTTACTCAGGATAATCCATAGACCTCGCATTAATATTTTTCTTACAGGGGCTATTTCTTCAGTTAAGACGAAGCCCTAGTGAAAACTGGAGGTCTGTGGATTAACAGGGACCATTTTCCTAAAATGACACACTGCTGAGTCTTTTCAAATGACATTTTTTAATGCTTTAAGCTCCACGAACAACATTAGATTCACCATTATTGTATCGTGCTGGCAGCAGAGGTGGATATTTCAAAAGCCGAGCAGATAAAACCAAGACTATCTGCATGGCTAGATATCACAACTGGTGGGTGAGAAAAATATGTTTTTTATGCTTAAGATGCTTTGAAATATAAAAATCAAAAATGTTGAAAAGTAATAATGACAATTGTCTCTAAGAAATTCCTCAAATATATATATAACTTACAATACATATTTTTCGGAACAGAATGTACTGCACAAACTCACATATTCATGTTTAGCAGACTGCAGATTCTTCACAAGGGTGAGCTGTTTGGTAATTATCAGTTCTATTTATACTAGTCTGGCTCAACAGATGTACAGTACAGTGCTGGGATAAAGCCTAGCATCCAGCAGGTGACATTCCTTGCCTTTTGCTATCTATCTTGCAAGGGCATCGACGTGGCATCCTGGGCTAAGTAGTCTATATCCACGACGTTCCACTTCCGGGATTGCTCCGGTGTAACATGTCATTTTTTTTACAGCGACTGTTTTCTTTGTGCATGTCTTTGAGGTTTTATAGGTTTTTAACACTTTAACCAATCTGCACCACATACAGGAAAGGAAAGTAACACCAGCAGAGGTTTAGACTTGCAGGTGCAGCCACGTCGATGTAGCCTCCAAAGCTGCATAAACTTTAAGACTGCTGCCACCTGCTGGCTATGAGTGTTACATCTGTACAACACATTCTCACACTCATCTCGTAAAATATGGACGCTTGGTCAGGTGCCTCTGTCGTGCCTTATTGACGCTAAAAGTCTCCTTTAGCGCTATAAGTAAACGCACTTTGTCGGGACTATTGCCGTCCCTTTAGCGCCGTCCCTTTAGCGCTATAAGTAAACGTGCTTGGTCGGGACTATTGCCGTCCCTTTAGCGCTATAAGTAAACGCGCTTGGTCGGGACTATTGCCGTCCCTTTTGACGCAGTTATGTTAAGGAAAAGGTCGTGGGTGGGCTTACGGTTCCGTGACACGCGGGAACTACGGAGCAGTTGGGTTTAGGAAAGGGTCGTGGGTGGCCGTACGGTTCCGTGACACACAACCTCCTTACGCAGAAATTCGCCTTTACATACTACTCGCTAAATCCTATCTAACTGCTGCTCTCCCTGGTGCGTTACACAAACATGCTGAAAGATGCCTTTTTTGTCGCATCAGATGCTGACAGCCACTGTCCAAACGTCCTTATTTTACGAGTTCGGAATGAGAACGGGTTGATCTGTAAAATGTCATTTTTTTTACAGCGACTGTTTTCTTTGTGCATGTCTTTGAGGTTTTATAGGTTTTTAACACTTTAACCACCTTTGCTTGACTGTAGATGGTGCACATCAGCATGTCTACCTCTGCAGCTCTAAATTGAAGCTGATGTTACTTCTCCTGCCAGTAGGTAGCACATGTTGGATTGCCTGGTTTTGAAAACTTTGGATCAATGACAGTGTATGTCTTTGTTATTTTGTGATCATGCAGAACATTCTATTGACCGCCCTCCACCTAATTTGTATTTTTAGAATCTAAAATTATTCACTGAGATTGCTTGAACTTCTGTAATCCTTTTCCAAGAAAATTGTTTGATGTTGAGAGCAGGGTTTTGTTGGAAATTTCTGCAACAGGCTCTGAATAAATATTTCCGCCATATTTTGGAAGGGGCAGCACTGCATGGCGGTGCTGGGGCTCTTTGAAAATGTCCTGGAAAAGAAGGCCCTTAGTAGCGTCTAATTTCGCAGCCTGGAAATATCAAACCTCCTCTGTGACTCACACTACACACGGTGAGTGCAGCCAGAGGTGTGTGTGTATGTCAGTGATTTGTTCATCACCAGTGACTATTCCTGTTTGAAGATAATTCAACATGCTTCCACTACACCTGACTCTGCCTCAGCATTAGAATCCATTTTCCCTCACTCCCCACTGTAGATCCCACTGCAAGCCTCACATCTTCTGCTGCCAGACTGCTCAGCTGTCCATCATGTGGCAGCCTTTAGCATCTCAGACAGTAATTGGATGTGTGCTGCACACAGGCAGTCTCCTTCATTTACATTATGCTGTGAATATCTAAGCAGACGATAAGGGGAAGTTGTGTGGATATGGTTCTATGTTTACATCGACTGCTATAGGTGGAAATGTTCATATAGATCAGTCTTAAAAGGAACACCTGTCTCTGAGTCATGGGAAGGGAAGAGATGGAAAAAGTGAACACCCCACTTTCTCTGGTCGTCAGCTAGGCTGACCATAATCAGAAGTAGGAATAGGGGGGAGAACTCAATTCAGCAGCTCACATTAAATTAGAAAAAATGCACAGAAAGTGAATCATGCTTTAAATAAACTTTGGTTACTGGCCTAGAGCCTCCTCTCAAGCTGTCCGGTAATGCTCAGGCCCAAAAGAACTTCCATCTGACATTTGGCTGCGTCAAATGCAGCAACATGAAAAGTTTTATGTCCACACTTATACTCAATGGATCATATGTTCCACACACTTGTTTATGATTCATATAAGAGTGCTGGAGTCAAAAGTCAATTGGCATGCCCACCATATTCCATTTATAACATGCTACATTGATACCAAAATACTTGTCTCAGTTTGACTTAAAGGTGCAGTAGGTAAGACTTATAAAACTAACTTTCTGCCATATTTGCTGAAACTGACCCTATGTTTGAGTAGAACTACATGAAGCAGGTAATTTAAAAGAAAATCTGGCTCCTCTGGCACCACCTACAGCCTGTTGTGCGATTTGCAAAAAATCGCACAACAGTTCACTGTTCAGATGCACCAATCAGGGCCGGGGGAGGTGTCTAACTGCGTGTCAATCACTGCTCATGCACACACATTCATTCTCCCTTGTGGGGGGAGGGGCTTAGGAGACCAGACTGAGAAGTTGTCGATGTTCAATTTTTTTGGCTAAGTCCTGGATCTTCACAATCCTACCTACAGCACCTTTAATGTTCAAACACTTACGACAATGACACTTCTCGTGCCGCTTTTTCAGTGTCAGATATAATTGTTATTGCCCACAAAGCAGTCGCTTCATTATTTTGGCATTAGTTGTGAACCTGACAAAGATTTTAGGGACCGTTAAAATCTCTCCATCATGAAATATTTACCACCGCCTAATTATTTGAGGCTTGGCAGCCATTTTAAAAAGCACCTCAGTGGACGAGCCAATTTCCAAATGTAAAAGAATCCTGTGAGGTTAGCCATGGCCCCTATTAATATTCCTCTATGTAAATGCCAGACGATCTTCCCACACGTTTAACAGTTGGGCCTTTCTGCAATTCACTGGCTGACTCACAGCCCAAAAGGAAATGTCTTTATTTTTAATACAGTACAGAAGGGAGCTGAGGATGCAGTAGAAAAACATGAACAATAACTGAACAATACAGAATGATTTCAAAGTTCAATCTCAGCTTAAAATGGATCTTTTGAAGTGACGTTTTTCTCTGATAGAGTGCATTATGTCAAAAATAAATCCAATGACCAAAAAGTAGAAATACTGCTGGTAGCTGACAATTGTTGGGTTTGACTCCAATGTTTGGTTGTCAAGTGAAATATTAAACACTTGTAAGCACTTTGAAGAATTTTTTTAGCCTTGGTCAATCTATAAATGTATAGTTTTGAATTAACATTGATATCAAAAACCAAAGAGCACTTGAGATCAAAATATTAGCACCCATCAAATTTTATCTTTAATTCCAGCTTCCTTCTATAGACACAGCTCCAAACTTTTAACATCTGATTTGAGAATCAACCAGCTGATCTTACCCAGAGGGCCTGGGTATGGAAAAAATATGTAAAAGTAGAAAAGATTAAAGCATCTAAAGTTCCATAACGATGAAGAATTGAGCCTAGCGTTAGTTCAGGCAGCGTACTGAAGCACTGAAGCTCGCATCAGCGGTTTTATTCATGCTTCACAATCACTGGGTCATTCACAGCTGTGTGGCTACAATCATATTCATAGAGGTGTACAACGTGGCCATTATAACCTGACACGTCTCACTATTACACTGGTGAGGAGCTAATGCTATCGCCATTTTGTGCTGCAGCTCCTCCACCACGCCAACCTCATTATGTACTACATTTTTTAGTAGATTTAATGTTCATGAAAGGAATTTAAGGGGGCTATAAATTATCAATGCCTTAATGTAGGTGATTGAAAACCATGTGATCAAAAGCAAGTGGACCTTGAATTGAGATATTCTTGTCTTGAACATGTGTTCACAGGAATTATACCAAAAAAGTGAAATGCCTCAAAGTTACAGTATTTAATATTTATTTTGATGCAAGAAGCACAGCTCAACAGTCCTGCCCTCGTCCTCACCAGAGGGGTAGGTGCAAGCCCTCAATGAGCTCTCTACCTTGAGACAGCATTTAGCCTGAGGCAGAATAAACAGGCTTTCACAAGGCTACTACAGGCTTCAAAGAAGAAGATGGTAAGCACAGGCAATCTGCCATAAAAATGCAGTACTGATGCCCTCTCATATTTTTGAGCTTGTCTTGTCAGTGTGTTTGACTGCTCATTTATTACTTACTGGAAACAGCCATTTCATTCCTGTTGCTGTGCCTATTTCCAGTGCCAAAACCCTACACTTTACAATTTCATAAGTTATAGAATATGCACCATCTTATCTGCTCAACTGCACTTACGCTCAAGTGACTCTTGTAACCAGAAAAACAAGGGTAAGCTAAAAGAGAAGGTTTATTACAAGGATATATTTGAAAGGACACAGGGGTTTCCGTGATTAAACTCATGACCTTCTAGTTGTAGGACTCGCAAACTACATAGCAACCATGACACACTATGATCTATCTTAAGTAGCGCCACAAGAGTTTTCATAACACACACACTAGGCAAGCAACAAAGTCCTTATTCAAACTCACACCCAATCTAAATCTTAGACCTGAACTCAATTCTTAACCGTTAACCCTCACTTTGGAGGATTTCTTGCAGCTTTCTGTACTTGTGAGGATATTTTATGGTCTTGATTATAGAAATACTACAACCAGCCTACAAAAAGACACAGACAAATATCTTAACTGTGACCATGTATTGCTAATTTTGAATTTTTCAGCCATACTAGCGGCAATGGCGGCCTGCTGCTCAGTCATTGGGTCCAGAACTTTGGTCCAGACTGAAATATCTCAACAACCATTGGATGGTAGCCACAACATTTGGTACAGATATCCATGGTACCTACAGGATGATTCTTGAATACTTTATGATACCCTGACTTATTTTGTAGCAAGACCAGCAGGTCAAAATGTCCTCACCTCTATAGCTCCAACATTATTTCGATGTTTTTGGTTTTGAGTGAAATGTCCCCACAACCTTTGGATGGATTGTTATGAAATTTGGTACAGACATACATGTCCCCCCTCAGGATGAATTGTAATAACTTCGGTGACCCCACTTTTCAGGGGGCACCATCATCAGGTCAAACTTTTAATTGGTCTAATACTCATACTGATAGATATCTATAAAACTAATCACATTCTCATCAGCCCTTAGCTGTACTTTAGTGATAATCTGCAAATGTTAGCATGCTAAGACACTAAACCAAGTTGGTGAACATAGAAAACAGTATACCTGCTAAATGTCAGCAAGTTGTTGCCATTGTGAGCATGTTAGCCTGCAGCTAAAATAAACCACTCTGCCTATGTACAGCCTCACCGAGCCTTTAGCATGGCTGTAGACTCTTAGTCTTCTTTTGTCTTCTATTTTATGTTTGTTGCACTATTAAAGGTACGAAATCTAAGTGGCTTGGAAAGAACAAAAGGAAGGTACACCCCCTTCCCATACATGCACACACAAACCCCCTAAATGCTGATGGGAACAATAACACTGGCAATGACTTAAAAACAACACAAATCCGATGGTAAGACCCCAAAGTTGCATGCAGACAGGAACACAGAAAAAAAAACCACATGCCCCTTTTTGTCTATCCTACTACACCAAGAGTCTCCTGAGAACCTCTGAGGCCTTGTACATTGTACTACTGTACATCCTACGATTTATGACGTTCACCATTCACTTTAGCCCTGGGGAGGACCAACGGACTAAGGAGGCTTCAGTGTTTCATGCACTGTTAGGTTGGCTAGTGGCTCTTTATAGCTGACTCCTGTGTGGCCCAGAGTTCATGAGTAGATAATCCCACTCATCTATGGAGATCCCATAACTTCCCATGGGAACGTGACGGAAAATGATGCTTACTGATGCATTATCACTGAAGAGAGATGGCTTATCAGTCTCAATGCCGACCTAATGTGATTGCAATAAGTGTGGTTTGCGAAAGAAGTCTGTTAGTCATGTTAATTCTTTGCAGCACTCTTTGTATTTGACATACCTCTGTGGAAACTGAGTTGATGGAGCAGAAAACAGGCGGTGAAGTTTTTTGCATTCTGTGTGTCACCACAGCTTGGCTTGTAGCCCCAGAGAGCTAAAAAGGGTTTTGGAAATGAACAGGTCCAGATTGAGTTTTCTATTATCTCATGCCTGATCACCTCTCAAATTGCAATATTTTCGCCAAGACAAATCTGTTCCTTTATGCTTTGTGAGTTTTAGGGTGGATTGTTTCATTCTGTGTCTAACCAAAAAAGTCATTTTATGGGTTGTTTTAGCAAATTGTGTTATTCAGAAATGAGCCATTACTTACGCTAATATGACACAAAGCTCATTCTGACCAAAGGCCCCATATTTCCCAGCGTCACTGAAGCAAGTCATATTTACATGATGAAGACTTCTTCATCTAGCAGATCTACTTATATGTACAGTCCCCTTCAAGCCTTTTATCAGTTGGAATGTAATATTGTGCTGCTGTTCCCCCTCCTCTATGCAATGCTCCTCAGATCCAAGACACTACTGGCAGGGCACGATCATCTCATTACGCCAAACACTGAATTTTTAATGGATCATTATGGTCGGTCATTTTCGAGCAGCGGTCCTGTCAGTGCAAACAGGTGGAATAGGGTTCTGTCAGGTCACCGTCTGCACAGGCAAAATATCTCCACTGATCCCCATCTATATCCTGTCTGCCAAATGAAAAGAACTGCAGGGGATAAAAGCTCGCTGCTGCCATATCAGAGCCAGATCTTCACCCCTAATGTCCTTGTGGAGTGGCTGCGAGAGCGACGGTACCTTTCAAAAGCCATTGGTTGAGGCTAAAGCTAATTTCAACCACCCTCATAGGATTTGCTGATATAATAGATTATGCAGAGCAGCATTATAACTCTGCAGCACCGTGCTCCTGTATGCCATTAGACTTGTTTGTACTACATTACTGATTCAATCTTATTTAAATGTACTCTGGTAATTAGGCCCTACAGTAATTATAGGGAATGGTTGTATTAATGCAAACTTGAAAATTGAGAATTGACAAATGCAGGCTTATTAACTGACTTCCAAATTCACCTCATATTTATTCATGTTTTTTTTTCAAGGTGGTTCGCTGTACATCAGAGAGACAAGCACCAGTGTTCCAGACCGAGCGCCAAGAGCAAGAGACCATTAAGTCTTAAGAGACTTGCAGTAGATGTCGGTAAAGAAAAAAAAAAAAGAGAGAGAGAGAGAGAGAGAGAGAGAGAGAGAGGGTAAGAGAAAGAGAGTGCAGAGTCCGATCAATATTCAAACTGCAAAATGAATTTGACTGGAGCGAGAACTTCTCATCAAATGGGAAAAGAAATTGGATATGAAAGATGACCTGCCATAAAATCCGATATCCCACAATGCCATCTGTCAGACAGCGGCTATAGAATAATGACAACGGCTAATGAAAGTTGAGCCCTGGTTCGGTGGTGGTTTAAATCAGCTCCAGCTCCAGCCGCCTCGTTGTGCTGACTCAGTGCCCTGTCCTCTATCCAAACGCAACTGGATGCCACAGAACAAAACAGCGGGAAACCCTCAACATTATCCAAAACTGTTTCAAACACCAACAGAAAATGGATCGGGTAGTTTGTGATATTAATCAGGTCTTGGAGTTCTGTACTCGCCTCAGACAAACGGGGAGGTCAGAGGTCAGGATCAGTTACAGGACAGCAGTAGTGGAGTGGAGCTGGTGGAAATGAAGGGGTCTTCAGCAGGGAAGAGGCTTTCTGTCATGGATGCTTCAACTTAGACCTTCTAGTTGATGGACAGTCTCTCTGCCACCCAAAATGTACCTGATGTGCCAGGTGAAATATGGTGTCTGCATTATCCTTAAAAGCCCCAACTTCCTATAAACCTTATTGCTGGTCTTTCTGACTGTGAAACATACATACACACATCGGAAATATGTAAGCTATTAAAATCATTGACAAGAGTAAAAATGAATACAAGATAATAATAGTTAAGCTGTAATGGAAATTAATACAAAGTGGAGAATCTTTTTTTTTTTTTCGATCAACTTTTTATTGTTTTTATATTTTTGAACAAACAGAACAGACAAATACAATTGAACAAGAACAAAACCCCTCTCCCACTCCCACCCTCTATGGTCTTGAGGAAAACAAAACAAACATAAAAAATAAAAAAAATAAAAAATAAAATCACACCTTGCCTAGTCACTCTCCTCTAATTCTTGTGATGCTGAAGTCATTAGGACTTGTGCTGCTGCGCTTTTCCATAGGTCTATAGTCAATGATTTGGCTTTGTTAATCCTTGCTGTGGAGAGCTCAAGCATAACTATGTCTAGAAAATACGCCAATCACGGTTTTATACAAAGTGAGGGAGAGAGCCAGCGTTGAGCTATCATTTTCTTGGTTGCGGTTGAGCCGGCTAGCCAAACTTTCTTCTGTCTCCCAAGCAGGTGTAATTTAGAGTCGTCATTAAGTAACAAAACAATCGGGTCAGTAGGAATTCAACATCCTATCACATCAGATATTATTGATGTTGTTTTATTCCAGAACTCATGCACCTGTTCACACTCCCAGACCATGTGCAGGAAAGTTCCAGTTTGTTCAGGTTGACAGAATGTACAATAGTGGGAATGACTTTCGAGACGTATCTCTTCTGAGGAGTCCAATATGTCCTATGACATATGTTAAAGTGGATCTGCTAGTGATTTGGGTTCTTGGAACAATGGAAAATGTTGTCCCAAACTGTCTCCCAATTAATTGCGTTCCCCTCAGGGCTCAGCTCTCACTCTCATTTCTTTGCTATTGGGAGTTCTCCTATGGATATTTGCATCAGTTTAGCATAGATCTTGGACGCTAATCCTCTCACAGGAAAATCAACAAACCATTTAATGACTGGGTACGCCTCAAGACTGTTTTAGGGCTGATCTTAAGCGCAGATACAAGAAGAAGGATGTCCTGGGGACCTCAAAACTAGATCTTAGGTCTTCAAAACTCAACATACATTTCTCATTGAATAGCTGGTTTACAGTATAAATGGCTCTTCATTCCACTGCTTACAAGCAAAGGGTTTGTTACCAGACATTAAGTGTGTATTGTGCCACATTAGGGTGTTCAAATGCCACTTGTTGGTGTAGCATAGTTGCTCCTCCACCTGTTTAAAGTTGGTCAATGTGCTGGTGATAATAGGGCCATAGGCTAGCATACACTTTTTTGGACACACACCCGCAAAGGCAAGGTCTTGCAGTCTTAGACTTCCAGTGAGGTTTTGCTCTATTTCTCTCCATGGGACTGTAGATGAGGGGTCCATCCACACTTTGAGGGCCCGTAGCTGAAAGGCTCTGTGATACACTTTAAGGTGTGGGAGGGCCAAGCCTCCCGTATTTGAGGTACGTTGTAGGGTAGAGTATTTTAGCCTAGGTTGTTTATTATTCCAAATATATTGCCAAATTAAGGTATCAAGTTTTCCAGAAATGTATCGGTGGGGGTAAGGGGATCATTGTACTTAAGAAATTCACACGAGGAACTATGTTCATTTTAACAACAGCAATCCTGGAGTATAGTGATGCCGGCAGCACAGACCAATTGGCCAGATCCCTTTGAACACTACTTAATATAGTTTCATAGTTTTCCTGGACAACTCGCTGTAGGGATGCGTGTATGGTGATGCCCAAATATGTAATTTTGCTTTGGGTTGGTATTGTAACACTAATGGGTGATTCCACATGCCTGTTGTTCAATAAAAGAAGATTAGATTTATTTCAATTAATTTTATAGTTGGAGATTGAGCCATATAGCTTCTCGATAAAGCACTCTAAGTGGAGAGCCAGGACTTGAAATAAAGCTTAATATCAGTCTCGATGAGGCTGATGGGCCTGAAATTTGAGCAATCCGTAGGATCTTTGCCCTTCTTTGGCATAATGGAAATCAGTGCAGTGTTGGTTTGTCGGTGGAAAGTACCCTTCTCTATGGCTGAAGTTAAAGCTTGTAAAATGGTAGGTCTTAATATGTCAAAATACTGTAGAAGAAGTTCTGATGGAATTCCATCCAGCCCTGGCGTTTTCCCCTTTTTAACTGTTTTTAATGCTGATTTAAGTTCCCCCATTATAGGTTGACCCAGTTCTTCTGCCTCCTCTGGGTCAAGAAGAGGCAGGTTTAGTTCTTTTAGGAACGTCTGGCACTGTGTCGGATCTGGGTTGCAGGAGGACTCATACAACTTTGAGTAGAAGTAGCTCTGGATTCGCTTTGTTTTAATTTCAGAGCAAGCAATTTGCTTGGTTTACAGCCATTAAAATAGTAATTTTGCCTCACTCTGTGCATTATGAACTCAGCTCTCCTTAGCAGATCATTCAGCTCTGTTCGACTTGTGACTAGAAGAGTATGTGTAGATTTAGAAAAAACTATCTTAAGAGATTGCTCTAACGATTTACAGCGTTCTTCCAACTCCAATATCCCTGCCTTTCTTTTCCTCTTCAAATTGACCGCGATGGAGTATGTAAAATCTCTAATAAATCCTTTAGTTGCCTGCCATGTATATGCAGGGTCAGAAACTGAGTCGGTATTAATTGATATAAATTCAGCCAGTTTGGTTCTAAATTCTGTATCAAAAGCTGTGTTCTGGAGAAGGGAATTATTAAATTGCCATCTCCTAGATCTTTCTCCTAAAATCTCACAACGGAATGTGGTTATCAGTGCATTGTGATCAGACAGAATTGCTGGTTCTATTGCTATCTTGTGGAACATTGCCTTATGTTCACTGGAGCACAACATATAATCAATGTGGTAGTGGGTGAGGTGACGTGTGGAAAAGTTGTAATCCTTGCTGGTAGGATTGTGCATCCTGGTGGGATTCCACAACTGCTTTAAACATGTCCGATATATGTTTTTGGGCTTTCGTGTGATTGACCCCTGATCTATCCTGATGCATTCTAGTACTGCATTCATGTCTCCCCCTATAATTCTAATATTCATTGAGAGAGAGCAATTCATTGGTTAGGCGTAGGAAAAAACTTTCATCATATGTAGACGGTGCATATACCGAAACAAAGGATATTTTCCTACTCCTTATCGTGGTACATATATAAGAAATCCTGCACTGATAAGTGCGCATTTCCGCGACAGCAACACAATGGAGCCTTGGCTTTGGTCTCGTCACTAGATGAGGCAGCAACCTTGAAGTATTTATTTTGTAGACGATTTACATCTCTTTTACGTAAATGTGACTCTTATATAAGCGCCACGTCTATGTTTTTCCTTCTTAAATAGTCCAGGAATTTAGCTTGTTTGATCGGCCCGTTTAGCCCCCTGATGTTGACTGAAAGGATTGAAAGCTCAGCCATCTTCAAAATTTACACGCATACATGTCTCGAGTACCCTACCGGATTTCGCTGACAAATCTGTAGAAAAGGGTCAACTGTTAGCTGTGAGCAAGGTGTGACAAAAACATTAAAAAAACGCAGTTCGCGCAAAACTCCAGCTCAAAACTGCACCTCCTGTCTTAAGTCACAGGTTAATTGAAACAGGTCTAGTGAATTCTTATGTTAAACATGAACAATGTTATAAACACCTTAGAACTAGGTCTCAACCAGCTATTAAGTTCTGAAATAGGCTATGTGAAAAACAATTTCTGGAATAAGTTATGTGAAAAACACACCAACCTAGTTGGAACAACAACCAAGACTATGAGCAGATAGCGTTAGTCCACAGGTGCTGAGTCCTCCAGTCTCGGCCCCGGCACCGAACGTGAAGTCCCACCGCCACCCTCCGGTTCCTCTGTGGATCACTCCCAGGGCGGCCCGGCGGACAAACAAGTCTGAGTTGCGTTCAGCGTGTAGCTCGTGTTGTGTCCCTTCAAGCACCTGAAGCCGCTGGATCGTGAATGTGACGCAGTCAGATTGCTCCGGCTCACATACCATAATTTCCTGCCTCTCAGGTTCTGCCCCGATGTGTTGCTGCGAGGCATTAATTTCTGCTAACACTCTCTTCACTGCAGATCACTGATTCAAGTGTACTTAGTTGCTTTTCCAAGACCTGAGCGATTAAGTCCTCCATGTTTGGGATCACGTTAACATCAGTTGCTACGTTAGCTACCGCTCCATTAGCTGCCGCCATGCTAGCAGATTTCTCTGAACGAGAAGATAGTTTAGGCGACAACGAGACCTGCTTTTTCGTGCCTGCAGGTGTTTTACTGAGTCACCGTGATAACAGACCAAACGATTTGGCGTCGAAGAAAAAGTAAGAGACCTGGTTATTTAATGAAATGCGGAGATGAGTGCAGGAGCTCTAGTCTCTTGCAACCATGGCGGGTGCTGGTCACGTGATCCTCTGTGGAGAATCTTTTAAAGGTTGCAAGAAAGAAAGAAATTCCAAAGTGAAACCATCTCTGTCATGTATTTTTGATGTCAGATCCTTTTTTAAACAGGGACATTTTTTTCTCTTCTCTCCAAATGATTTGTCTTAAAACACAATTAAAGAAATGAACATTTCTTTAATCTGTTAAAGAAACACATCTCGGCAAACAAAGAGCAATTATTAAGACACTGGACTGACTTTGTCGTTGGCTTTGTCCCTCTATGGCTATCTTTCTCATTTGTTCCAGCATTTATGTGCATTTCTTAGTGATTTACCGTAAGAAGTGCCTCCATAAGACCAACATGAAATTCAAAAGGTCAAGCTATCATGCTCTCCGTATTTCTCCTGGTTCTATTAGCAGAACAACATGAGATTTATGGAAATAGCAACACCAAGCTCCCATTCTTGAAACGTGTTCATTAGAGAAGTGTTTGCCTTAATCTGGTATGTTTTTGGCATTGTGGCTGCTGGGAACCTCAGAGCCTTGGGGCCTTAAACTACAATGCAAGTGTCTGTCATTTCAAAGCAACGTATGTATCTTAAATAAACTGTCAATCGTGCCACTGCTTGGCTTGTTTTTTTTTTACCCACCCCAGTGCACAAAACTATTTTTTTCCAAGCGATTAAAGATATTACTCCACGCTGCTAAAGCTTTCGTCGCTTTTCCTCTCCTCCCTCCCTCCTCTGCCCACCCACCTCTACTCCATCCTCTGTCAAACAGCAGATTGATCCCATTTGATCCTGTCGATTTCCATTTCAATCTACAACTACAGCCCGCGATGGAAGTGGGGAAGGGCAGTAGTTGTGGCCGGGAAATCACAGGAAGCAATGGCGCTGTATTAGCACAGATTGCTAGGGTGCAAGGTGACTGATGTCAGGAGAAGGGGGTCTTATATCTTACTGTCTCATTCAAATATATACTCTGTTGTTGGGCTGTCAGCCTAAATCATGGCGCACTGGTTTCTCTGGGCCAGATGGGGAATTAGCAAAATTGAATCCGTTGTCGCATATTGAACAGCCCACATAGTTTGGCAACTTTGGAACGGCATTGAAAGCCAGCACAAAAAAAGTATGGAAAAGGGAAAAACAGAGGATTCAGCTTCTCCATTAGGAGTATTAGGAGTGTATGGAAGATTTATAGCAGTAAAGTTTATGACGTTCTCAAACACTAGATAAATCATGGTGACATAACACTTTTCTGTGGGCTTCTGAATTTCAAAGGGAAGAATATACCTCCAGCACTACATTTAATGCCCTGACATGCTATTTATTCCGTCAGGGTCCATGAATATCCAGAAGACAACTTCGAGGTGACTGGAGGGCAGCTGGATGCTTGTTCTTTGTCATAGTCTCATCAGTTAAGGACATTTAGACCAGCCATGCCCTTTTTTTGTTGTTGCCTGCGAGTATCTAAAAGCAGTTTGCTTGTTAAATATTCATGCTGCACTTCTCTTTCAGGCAGGCTTAGTTTTTTTTGAAGTGCATAAGTGCTGTATTGGTGTTTCGATGGCGGGGCGTAAATGAAGCGTGTGGACTTTGGCAGATGTGCAGCCCAGGATTCAGCTGATAACAGCCATGTCCGTTACATGAAGGGAGAACACAGCGGCGTGCATCTGACGACAGAAATGAGATGTCTACTTTTGTTTGTGTGGAGGAGACAGGGAGAGGGAGGCAAAGAGGGATATGAGGAGGGAAAATGAGGAGGTGGGAGATACTCTTGAGGGACCAGTCCTCGATAGAAGAGCTATATAACACATAAGAAAAGGGAACTCAAAAAATGAGTACATGTACTCATTTTTTAAGTTCCCCTTTTGTGTCCTTGCACTAACCCACCCAGCAGCTTCTTACTTAAAAGACAGAACTTGCATGTCCTTGAGAATAACCTGCTTGTAATGAACGCTGTGTAATCTTCCGTAGGACCTACTTTTAATTGACAAAAGAACCATCAAAGGCAACTTCATAGCTGGGACTAAGCGTAAATCATGTTTTAATTAAGGAGGATATAAGGATTCCTTTCTTGCCTCAGCGAGAAAGTCTTTCCCAACAGACTGCCTTCAAATTCCACAGTAACGTTACTCCAAATAGCTTAACTAGATGCTAATTGAAGGCTGTGCTAGCCAAGATGAGGCTACATTCTTTCTTTAATCAATCTTTTAGGCAAAGGGGCTACAGTGATCCTTTTTCTTTTAAAGGAGCCAAGTCGACTGTCCCTAAAACAGCACTTCTTTTAGGCGAGGGATTTTGCAAACATGACAGAACAAGAAAGGTATAGAGTATACTGTGTCAGCAAACTGTTCGTGGCTTTGCCCTTTGATTCTTCCCTCAGAACTTTCATTTGAATAACAACTATGAAAATTAATTCAATTTGCTGTGCAATGTGAATGAAATGTAAGGAAGACATGAAAATTCCTGCCAGTTAAAGCAGTTAACATTGCAGCATGTTGGGTCACCTAACTACACTTTTATCAGGATAAAGACAGAGAGCTCCTTAAAAGCAAACTCAGTAACATAATGAACATTGATCAGGAACTTTCCCAAAGTCTCAAGACAATGCAAAATCCTGTTATGTCTGACAGGAGGAGAGCCTAAAACAACTTAAAAGTACTTATGGATTTTTGTTGAGCAATCACAGCTCGCATACAGAAGCATGATTCACAGATAACCTTGAGGTATGAACGGAGCCAACAAATCATTGCCCACAGAAGCCATTATCAGTATACGACTCATCAACATGTCATTTATGTATATTGGGGAGTGGGGGGGACAATAGGCCATCAGAGGGCAAGGTGGAGGAATTAAACTCGCAAATCACTTATGATCTGCCATTTCTTCTGGCAACACGTTAGCAATAAACACAAACTCATTATTGCAGAGCATTCCTTGGCCTATAAATGTCTCCAAAGCTGAGAAAGGTAATAGTGATGAGTAAAGCCTTACATCACTGTTTGGACTGATAGGCCAGAAGGGAGCCCACCCGGCATCTGTGTGTGTTCCACCGAAATGGCTGAAATGGCAGCTGCAATGGCCTGCGAGTTATTTGATTAGGGCTCCCTGCGGACCAATCATGCTAGTAGAGAAAGAGAGGAGGAATGTGCTGTTGGTGTACATGAACCACCAATAAAAAAAAAAAAAAATCATATTTGTTAAAGGAATAGTTCAACCTTTTGGGAAACACATATACCCCTCTTGCTGTAAGCTTCATTAGAAGATTGATGCTCATTTCTGTGCATTTAATATGAAGCTGGATACAGGGGACGATTAACTTAACTTAGCATAGCATAAATACTAAAAGCAAGGGGAAACGGCTAGCCTAGCTCCATCCAAGGGTAACAAAATCCACCTACAACCACCGCCAAACCTCATTAACACATTATATCTCTAAGCCAAAGTGAAAAACAAAACAATTTGTGGTTTAACAGGGTGTTGTGTGCTGGATGATTTCTTGACCAGGAGCAGCGACTTCCTTGGCACCATAAGGTTGCTCAGCCAAGAAATAGTCCAGCTAACACATACTCACTCCCATCGCGTCAAAAAGCAACGCTTGGTCAGTTGCCTTTGGCGTTTGTTATTGAGGCAAAAAGTCTCCCTTAACGTCATATTTAGACGCTCTGGGTCGAGACTATTGCCGTCACTTTTTGATGCTCTGGGTCAGGACGTACGTTTAACTGACATGCAGCTCAAGAACGGGACAGTTAGATTTAGGAAAAGATCGTGGGTGGGGTTACAAAATGTATGTTTCAGTGACACACAGGACAAGAACAGGACACAAACCCTGGTCAAACCCTGGTCTCTTGGGTGAAAGTCCTGTGTTGTTTGGCCCAGCCATCACCCCAAACCAACCTCCATTCGCGGATTTTCGGTCTTTCATACTACTCGCTACTGTTGTTGTTCTAAACTACGTCATCTTACAGCGCCGCGGTCAAGCTGCAAGGGGGATTGTTGCGTTGGTAAAATGACAAACTATTACTCTAATTTATGACAGTAAGTGACAGTTTGTTCCAGACATTCATACCAAATGTAGCCATGCATCCAACAGTGACGACAAAGCCCATTTTTTGATGTAGTTATTATGCTGAAGGGGATAAAATGTAGCTGCAAATGCAAAGTGTCCCATCAACTGGCAAACAATCTCATCTAGCCAGGCCTTTAACCTTGAAAGCTGGCATCAGATGCAAAGGCAAGTTTTATGATTCAAGTCTGGACACACTGGAAGAAAACAGTGAGTCACTGTTCATTTACATCTGCAGTAGCATGTCCTCTGGTGATATCTAAGCAAATGACTGTACCTAATTCTTGACTCTTACAGTTGTTTTTTTTTTTAACTGGACCAAGACCTACAGTACATGTACTCACACTGGCTTACAGAACACTCACCACATCAGAGCAACACTCACATTTCGCCAGCCCACCCAAGCACACATCATAAGCAGTCGCTAATGAATGGCACCGATAATTAGCCTCCTTCCTTTCTTCTGCCTCCCACTCCCTTAACACAGGATCACAGAGTGTGGGTCGGTCGTTCTCAATGTGGAGGGCAGACTATTCACTAGAGAGCCCTTTACTGCCGAAATCACCAAGATGCCGGTGAGCAGCTTGTCTGATTAGCCCTGATTACTCTCTAATTGGAGTTCTCCAAAACACGATGACCTCTGCTTTGTTTACTGATGGGATTAATCACAGTCTGGCAGAATTAGAAATCCCAACTGAATTCATTCCTTCCACATTATTTGAAGGATGCATAGCTCAGCCCCCTGCCCCTCACCACCCTGCCTCCGTTCTTGTTGGATGCTGAGTGGCTGAGTGGCTATTTCTGTGCAGTTTCTGCGCAAGCGGTGTATGAAGACCAGGGTGAACCTCGGCCCTGTCACTGTCGCCCCTTCTTGATTTTCAGGGTCGACCCAACTATTGGTCTGCCTCTGCTAACTCTGAGTCAAAGAGGGTGGATTTGTTTCACATGTGCTCCTGTGAGGGTGCAGTGGGTAAGGCAATTACACATGATAAGATGATCAGGGATGATTGTAGTGCATTTAATATCTTGCTATATAGTATGAAAACACATAATTTTGGGACAGATATGAATTTTATTTTACTACACAAACGTGACTGGCCCAGAGATGCTTATGTGCTTTGGGTCCAGCAGAACTTGTAAGGTGCTTGACATTGTAATTAACCAATTTTAATCAACATTTTTTTTCATATAATTATTATCTTAGTGAGTAGCCATGATGAGCAGGAAAATGAACAAGAAGCCAGTAATTATTTCAAATTGGGTCTTTTTTATGTGATCAAGAGACTCCACTTCACAACAGGGTCAGACTGGGCTTGTTTGGAAATATTGACAGCTTTTTACAAAACCAGTGATTTATTATCCACTGCAAACCCCCCAATTAGGGAGATTTTGGCGTTTTCTCGAATGACTTACTTTACTGATTTTCAATCTTATCTTAATGTTCTTGTTTATATACACCATTACCCCTATCAATAATCTTTGTATAGCATAGGCAGGCTCTGTTCACCACACGTAAACTTGGCACAGTCACAGGCTGCACAAGAAAAACTGCAGTTCTTTGGGTTTTTTGTGGTCTCTCTGTTGTATCTGATGAAAAGGATAATCAGGGATCTTTGGGATGAAATTGAGTCGTTTGTGCTACTACTCATCCCGTGCTTGCATTGTAAGGTGAAGGATTTGGGCATAAGCCTTTTACAGCATTCACATATTGTAGTTTTGACAAACTAAAAGTTGAATATACAGTAGGCATGTATGGCTATGACAGAGATCTACAGAAAAGATTGAAAATGGGCAAACTTGTTAAAAGTATTGGCAGTACAGCTGATGGCAAAGAGCAGCACTACCACAAACAAAGTATGACAAAGTGTTGAAACAAATAACCTTCGAGTGACCACTTCAGACAAGGAAAATAACATAACATAACAAGAATCCTCAGGAGAGCCTAAAAGACAGAAGCCGTTACATATGTAGACTGGTACAAAGACAGAAACACAAACGCATGTGGATAGTTCTGGTGTGACAGGCAGAATACCAGCCAGCAAGTGAGAGGACAGAACAGATGCTCGGGGACGGGCCTAGACTCATAGCCGTCACAACCACAGAGTGTGTTGTCAGCGCAGAGAGGTTGATGGCAACATCACGGATTCCACTTATGAGCCAGCTCGGGAGCGTTTGGTGATCCATGAGGAGCGAGTCACGCAGCCGGCATTGCCGTGTCGCTGGCACTGGTAGAAAATGACCGGATTTTCAATGACCTCACTAACATCTGTCACCCCCCTGAACTCTCTAGGCCAGTGCTTCTCAAATGGGGGTACTAGTACCCCTAGGGTTACTTTGGAGTATTGCAGGGGGTACATGAGATTTTCTTATGCTAATTCCTAAAATAATTATACTATGATAACAAATCGCAAAACTTTTTTTTTTTTATCCATTACCTTATTATCCTATTTGGGTGGGGAGATAGCTATGCCATAATCAGAAATATTATAAATATATATAGGCTATATAAAAGTAACAAATGTGTACAAAAGTTAGGCTGCAGTTACAAAATGCAGCACGTGTCATGCGTGGAGTCTCCTCCTCTCGCACGCATCACACCGGGAGCTTGAAGATGTAAAGAAAAAAAGAAAAACAGGAGAATTAACTTTGAGCAAGTGTGGAGGAAAGTCGGAGGTATGGAAGCAGTTTAAACAAGTCGTGGGCAGTGACAACAATATGTTGTTCATCATTGTTTCTTTTGTTTTTTACGTTTCTTCATTCAGATCCATTTGCGATCCGTTCCATTCTAAACAAACAGCGCAGTTTACATGCTTCGTCCTTGTTGTATTATTATAAACAGATTTCTGTAGTTCAAACAATTCTGAATTGTAGTTGAGAACGTCAGTTATAACGGCCCACGTATTAAAAAATTGTCGGGTTTAAATCGGGCTCGGGCTCATAATTACAGTTAATGTGTCGGGCCGGTCTCAGACGCAACGTGCTCGGGCAGGTTCGGGCTTGATTTTTTGGGCCGATCTAAGCTCTATTGTTTAGCCTAAATAGGTACAGCGCTGTATTGTATCTCTTTATATGTTCTTCTTTTTCTACCTAAAAAGTTTTGCACCATTTCAAATGGGGTACATTATTTAAAAAACGTTTTAAACGTTTTTATACCACAGAGTCTACACTAACTTGTAAAAAAATGTCTATCCTACAGCATTCATAAGGTCTGAAATTTAAAATTTAAAATTACTGAAATGGTTCTTCTGGAAACTCTTCAAGGAATAGTTTGACATTACGCTTAATCACTTTCTTGCTGAGAGTTAGCTGAGATGATTGATACCACTCTCATGTCTATCCATTAAATATGAAGCTAGAGCCTGGAGATGATTAGTTTAGCTTAGCATAAAGACTGAAAACAGAGGGAAACAGCTAGCCTGCTCTCTTTTTGGAGATCAAAAGTGTCTACTAAGACCTCTAAAGTTCATTTACTTTGCAAATAGCATAGACTCCAGGAGGTGACTGCCCCCGGACACTGTATGTCAAGAAATATCTACAGCACGCAACTCCCTGTAAAACCACAACTTGTCATTTTCACATTTCTGTTTGTGAACGGATTAATGACATGCAACATGTTAATAAGTGAGCTGAGAGGTGCTGGTACAGTGTAGGTGTACTTTTCAAACTTGAAACAGAGCCATGCCAGCTGTTTCCTCCTGCTTCCAGTCTTTATGCTAAGCTACACTAATTGTCTCCTGGCTCCGGCGCAATACTTAACACGCAGAAACGAGAGTGGTATCAATCCTCTTATCTAACTCTTGCCAAATAACATTTAAGGTAATTCTTTGTATGATATAACTTGCAAAGTTTCCTGTATCTCGAGAATAGGGCACATTAAGGCACTAATGCCTTTAGTAGTCTTTTATTAGTCAGAACTAAATATATCAGTATTAGCCACAATCTACAATAGTGCCAATCCATTTGAGCTGTTTCAGTAGCATCTCCATTAACATGGACAGATTTAAACATGTGAGAGAGCTTGCATGCCACAATCAACTGACATAAATACATTATGGAGAGCTTAATGGAGCATGTTTTTTCCTGCTTTCTAATCTGAGGGCATTTGCCATTAGGCCAATTTTAAAATGCCATGGAATAGTTAATAGTTATGGGGTTTTGCCACTAAGTTCCCGCCATCTGTAAAGTGTTGTCCTCTCTTGACGCTCATGTGTGCAACAAAAAACACGTTAGGATCCATTAAGCTTGTAAAGCACATAACCCCAAAGATGTAGCCAAGGACAATGATGCCAAATATGTAATCATCTAGATTCACCTTAGGAAAAAAACACAAAAAGAAAAAAGATCTCCCATCAATTAAAGTGAGCATTTTGTGATGAGCGAACAATGCGCTTGTCATTTGAACATCATCAAAGATGCATCCACTCTGAATAAAGAGAGAACAGCTCCCTCACATCATACAAGGCTCTGCTGAGCACACTTTGCAGCCTGGACCAAATTGCCTCATCGTGTGTAGAAAACGATAAAGCTGCTATTACCAACGGGGATACTAAAACATTTAACTGACAGCTTCCAATTACACACCTATTGATTACAGTAGATTTCTCGATCACCCTCTCACCTCTGCTATACCTATCATCTGTATCTTTCTTTGCTCTTCTTCAGATGACAAGATAGTGAGGCTGAACTGCCCCACAGATCAAAAATTCAAGTCCTGTTTTTGGAGCGTAAAAAAAGAAGAAGAGAAATTTCACAGAACAGCAGAGCAGAGTGTAGTACCCAAAGAGCCTGGCTGACAATAATTGCAGCAAAGTGTGGTAATGGCTCACAATTGCACTTGTACGCTTTGTACTCTGTGATCAAAAAGGCTGTGAAGACTGTGGACGTTTTTACAGTACCGTTTAATAGCAGAATGGCACACACGCAAGTCTTTTGTAGCTTTTAGGTTGCATGTCAATGTCTTTTTTTATTTTATTTTTTATAAGCTGTTCCAGTGGCTTTTCCACTCCTTTTCATGAACTAGCTTAATTCTCTCTTATTTTCCTCATCACAAAAATTAGATAATAAAAGTTAAACAAGAGGAAATAATGATTCACTCTGGCCCGCGCTCTTTGAATGACCCTGATATTTTACTACCGCAAATATGCCTGGTCGGCCGACCGATCCCCCCTGACAGAACGGTGCTTACAAGCGGAATGCAAACGACATAATTGGCTATGTAAAACTCTTGCTCTATTAGACGAGGGGAGCATGGTGCCTGATAGCCTTCATCACCACTAAAGCTCTTCATTAATCTCCATCCACAAGGTCAAGGATTTGCCCTGTACAAGACAAATGAATTAAAGCTCTGCCATCAAGAAATGAACCTTGTGTGACCGAACGACAGGGGTGGACCGCAGATTTTGTGAGAGACTTTGTTATCGCAGTAAGCTGCAATGTACCTTTTTTTGTTTTTTTAGTTACAAAGACGACAATGATTTTGTTAGAAACGTGATTATGAAATCAGTGCATGTCTCCTATGTCCTCATGTTGCGTGCAGATGCGTCTAGCTTAATCTTTCGTGCTTTGAAGACCGCTGAAGCTTCAAACCCCCAAGAAAACTCAACTGCTTTATCCCAATGCAGTTAACAACAACTCTGGACATTACCAGAGCTTTTATGTGCACAGCGTCTGACCCTGAAATAATTCCCCCTTCCACAAAACCAAGATTCCACTCAGAAGTAAAGGTTAGCCTCCAAGCCAGCATTTAATGTAGAGGAAAAATATTGTGTGTCTACACAAATAGGAAAGGTCTGCACTTATTCATAACCCCCAGGGTTTCTCACTCACACACACACACACACACACACACACACACACACACACACACACACACACACACACACACACACGAGTATTGTAAGCAGCTAACACAAAGCTGCATTGATCCTCGCAGAAATTTGTGCTTTCATTACCTCTCATATCCTCCGAGGTCCCGTTCACTTCCTTGAGCATGCATGCAGGTGTGGAAGTGCAGGTGTGTGCCCTTTTCCTACCACTTTTTTAATCAAGGTTTGCTAACGGCAGATGAAATTAACACATTTCATTGGCTAACTCTTCTAGTTTATCAGTAGGTCCAGGTCAGCTGCAGGGCACTCACCCCTTTGAAAGACACTCACTTATTACGGCCTGTGATCAAAATTACTTTGGCTGATGATAAGATGGGGTTATATTCATGTAATACGCATCTTTAATAAATCCTCCCCCATCTGCCTAAATAGATGCTTTTGAGGTATTACAGCTTGTCCTCAGAGGACAAGGGGAAATAAAATCTTAATGGGGCTGGATTACTGCTGTCGTCGTCGGGAAGTTTTAATGACAGACATTTTGCTGGAGAAATGACCAGAGAAAAATTGGTGAGACTTGACTGGAGTAAAATGGCTGAGAAGCAAGTGGCCTGACCCCAATTACATGTGCGCCCCTCGAGCAGCGACTTTGCTCAAGTTTGTACTGCACCTGCACATATGCTTCTGCATGCAGTAGGTCCTCACTCTGTGCTACATGCTTGTGCACATTCACACACTTGCAAAATAAATATTATCACATTGAGAAATATCAGAAAACCTTTGTGTCTGTTAAAGTTAGCCATTTTATTTCTGAATTAAGTTTTTTTATCTAAAATATATTTGTTTCCTAAAGGGAGACACAACTGACTTTACACATCAAGAACAGTTTACTACTCAGGTAAAATATTTATGTAAGTGTAATCATTGAGTTCAGTAAAAATTGTTCCTTATGGTTTTTTTTGTATATGTTGGATCATAAACATATTGTCCTATGAAAAACAACCACAACGTAGAGCTTTATGTAAAGCGAAATGTCACCAAAAAAAAGATGAGCATTAGCGATAGAAAAATACAGGTTTGATGGTTTGCCAGGAGAATAAAGACTTGAAAAGACATGAAAAGGACAATGTTCTTTTCATGATGATTTTAAAAAGCATTTTCTTGTATACGTTTACATTAATTGAATCACTCACTAAAATGCGCTTTTTACTGTGGTCTAACAAACGTGTTGAGTGCATTTCCTTCCTTATAAAACATCTGCATAGCCATTTTTAAATGGCATGCTAGTGTGCTTGTGCAAGTTGTGTCTTCATGCGTGAGCACGATACAAAACAAAAGCGAGGAGCCACACATAAAAACATTGCTACATAGAGCAAAAACTCTGCAGGGTACCTTGAGTTATTTTAAAGGGCTAAACCCTTTACTAAAATGTCCTCTATCTCTGATAAGTTCTTGATGATTAGAAAAGAATTCTTTTAGACAATTCTGAGAGTTTGAGAGATGAGACCAAGTATTTGTAATGTAATGTTATATGTTAGAAGTCATGTTCTCAACTGCAACAGTATTTATAAGTCCATAGGCTGTGCACTTGTACAGTATGTACATAACACAATACATAAGTTATCCAACTTACTAACTGCTTAGCCAGTTAAAACAGTTGTATAATGTCTTATATGTGTCTAGAGGAGCTTGGAAAATAATTCCTGATGATGTCATTAGGATTATCTTGATTTGGGTTTAAATACTACAGTTTTTTTTTTCCAACAGAAAGCTTGTGTTACAAAGCTTGCAGTTTGAAACATCCAAAATCAGGCAGCCGTTTTTAGAGCTTGGCCCATATTATGGAAAAAGTCAGGATATCCTGGCCTCTGCAGCTTCAGTTTTGACCATTCTTCTTCTAATCTGTCTCTCACAAATTGTCCAACTTTATCAAAATGCAATACTAACTAACTTGATTACTCATTTAACAGACTTGGCTGAATAATTTAAATAAAAATGGTACAAACATAGCTATAAAGGTGTTGGTGTGTGTTGTAGGAACCAGAGGGAGGACATTTTTATACTATGCAGGCAGCTATTCCATCTTACATGCATTGCATTCACTCGGGGTCACACAAGTACAAATGCATACCACATACTGTACTCATTCATGCTCACATATATAAAAGGCAGAAGCAATAATGGAGGTGAAAACATGGTCAAGGTCATCTGGGCAACTTCTCTCCATCACACACATAAATGGAAGGTCCGTGCTGCTCTGTTCAATAGTCAATATCAGCAAGAGCACATCATATGCTTACATATACGTTCACAAGCACTCGCGCAAACAGCCTTAAAGCACTGACACACTGACTTTGCTGTAAAAATTCTAGCGCTGTGTAGCACATGCTGTGTCGCACATGCTGTGTCATTCGAATGCCTCTCGTGCTTACTAAATGAGCAACATCATTTGTTCTGGTACAACTGCTGGTGGTGCATGTGAAACGTGGCTCCCCATAGCTAAAAATCATTACAAGTCTATTTGTGTGTGTGCGTGTGTTAGTGCCCAGCGGGAGGGACGAGGATGCATGTTTGCCCCAAGTACTTATAAGACAAGTGGCTGTTATGTTCCTTACACACATCAAAGAGGAAAACCACACGTGTTGCTGCATGGTACTGGATGCAAAGCAACAAATATGGGTTGCAAAAGGGTTAGATTTATGTCACATAGACCAGACATTACACAGGGAAATATGTTGTATAATAATATATGTTAAAAACTCTGTAAAATCACTTTTTCATATCATTGTTGTCCATATAAACACTGTATGCATATCAGTCTTGATTTGTTTCTTCATATGAACTACTGCTACATAATACTGCTTTTTTTACTTCCTTGAACTACCTATTTTTATTACCGTTTTAAACAATGGCACTGCCTCTTAGCCGCTGCTATGCGAGATGCGAAGCTTGGCTGCACCAAGCACCACTTAACAGCTGCAGCCCAGAAAAGACATTCCAGATAAGTTGAGCTCAGTGGGTGAAAGCCCCCGTAGAGCACCCGGCAACCCTGGTTTATTGTCCCAACAACCGGCGGTAATGTCACACCTCAATGTGCAACTTAGCCTTGACACCTCACACACTGGCTTGATGCCCTGCGGTGGTTTAAGAACACCACTGGGCCCAGTTACCGTGTCCTGGCGAATGACACTCACTAGCAAGGTGACTCGGTGCTTGCCCTGCTGTAAATGGCACTACTTCACATCAGATTGATAGTAGTGGTGCATGTGTTTTTCTGTACAAGAGTGTGTGCGTCCTTACCTGCAACAGAGTCTCTCTCTCTCTCTCTCTCTCTCTCTCTCTCTCTCTCTCTCTCTCTCTCTGGTTAATTGGTGAATGGGATGCATGACATCAGCCTGAGGAAGAGAGCAGCAGCAGAAATAAGACGGCAGCACTGTATTCATGGCTTGTCACAACAACAAGAGCTTCGGTGCATGTCGATGGCATGAGAAAATCAAACTAAACATTGCTATCTCAATTATACAAAGGGGCTATCTTTACCTGTGTGATGCATAACACAGGATCAGCAGTTAATTGATTTAGCATGTCATGTTAAATTTGCATGTAATTTTAAAACAAACCACTGGATGTAACAATACAAATACAGGTGGAATTTCACTGAAATGCGGCTTTTATGGGGTGAAGTCTGCAAGCTGCCTCGATTCTGCTGCTACACTCACATGGCATACAGTAATCCTTTCATGTCTGCTTCAGCACTGGTCAACTGAACACTACTGCATGCTGTTGCTTTCTGATCCAGCTGCCAGTGCTGTAGCATTTAAAAAGCCCCACCTTCACTCTAGCATCCACCTATAGGCTCTGAATCCATCGGCGTGTCCAAAACCAAACCACATTCTTAATTAGCCGTTTTTGGTAAATAGTGTAGTGTTTACACTGGAATAGTATGTATACTGAAACCAGAAAGAATGCATACTAAATTCGGTCAAATATTCTCCCACAATGCAATGCACAGTTCGTGAAAGATCTTGGAAAACAAAAAAACATTCAAAGAAAGACATTGTGCTTTCTGTTTGTGAAGTTTAACTGGCGGTGACATTTCAAAGCTGCATTTTCATGGACGTCTGATCACAACGTACAATATCACTTCCTGTTCGTATAAAGCGATATAGTATGTTAATTTTTTTGTTTGTATGAATTGCTAAAACAGTCAATATGACAATTAGTATGTCGTATATATTGTATGGAATTAGTATGTAGTATGGATTTGGGGAACAAGTTATTATTGTCACTCCCCACTCAGCAGAGCTGGGTTTTTCTGTACGGGGAGAGGTGAAGTCAGAACCTTGATGCCAAACATCAACTCTATACATATTCTACGTAAATTAGCTGAAACTTTATTTCCTCCCAGGTAGATTTTCTCCAATTTTCGCCTGGGACAACATATGCCCAGCCTGTCACAATAAGTAGTGCCATGCATTTTAACATGCCAAATACATAGCAACGTATTAGTAACAAGTAACAATATGTCTCGCAGCAGTCAATGTTCTTTGACAAATGTACACAGATATTGGCACTTTGGACCCACTTAGCAGTCAAATGGGAACACTTGTTCTTATAAATAGATGCACGCCACAATTTACATGATTAAAGACGCAAGCAGCTGTTGGTTTGCAACATCCTTAGTCACTGTGGATTTCATGATTTCAGAGTCTTTTGACAGTGAGTCTGGGCTAGTCTCTCTCCTGTCCACTGGCACAAGTTACTGCTACTTGCCATAATAGGCACTGCTAATATCAAAGTGTCTCTTCTCGAATTCCCCAAAACACAGTGAAACAGTCTGGCCGTCCTCTTCTTTGTGTAGGAAAACTTAATTGAAATAACCGTGAGAGGGTCTTTAATTTGTGTTGCAGTATGGAAAAACTTTAGATGATTGACTGAGAAATTTGATTTAACAAATCACATTTTCAGACATCTTTTTTTTGTTTTGATGTAGACTAATGGGTGTCCTAATTATTCATAATTATAATCATTATTGCATGGATTCTGTTTGTGTCTGTCAAAAAACTGTGGACCTTGCAAATACAGGTACTGTAAATGTGGGCATGCCTTACAGACCATCACACACATCCAAATACACATACACTTAAGTGCATACACAGAAACCCAGCCTTTATCTTGTGGATAAAAACAGCTCCATTTAGACATTGGCTCTGAGCACTAGAAGATAACACTGGAAATTAGAGCATATAAAAGCTTCCCCACTGGGAGTGCCATCAATGAGTTTACTGGCAAATTTCACAGTGTGTGTTTATACTCAGTGTGTTCATGTGTGATTATAATATACTGTATGCATGTGTTATGCATGCAGCATGCACTTGTGTGTGCTTAACAAGTGCATACGTGATGTGCAAGTGCGTGTGGCTTTTGTCTAAGTGGGAGAGTGGAAGCATCTGGAGATTTATCCTAACCCCCCCTCCCTTCTGCGCATCTCTCTCTTTTACTTCTTCTTCTCACTCCTGTTCGCTCTTTCTCATGGTTTGATTTGAGGCAGAACTCAATTCCTGAATTTCACACCCTGAGTGCTGTTGATAAGGGTCCCGCTTGCTGCAGTCGGGCCTCAGAGACGGACACAGCGTGCACTCAGAATGGCAGAAAATGAAATTCCTCAAGACAATGAGGTCCATTTGTAGAGTTAAGCTGGATGAAAGGCCCATATTTAGCCAGCCACTGTTTCAGCAACCATCTCCCTGTTTCCCATTGTTGGCCAGAAAAAAATAAAAGCTTATTTAAGAGAAAGCAAAGTTGTGTTTTGGCTCTAATAATTAGCCGAGAAGCCAGCTGGACTGCTGGTGTTTTATTCTACATGCTTTCTCTTCCTATTTAACATATGTATGCATTTTATTCTATGGATGATTGACAGATACTTTTACCACTTTTACCCCATTGACAGAAAATAACAAAAAACAAATTATCATAGAGTGGATTACTGTATCACGCAAGGTGTGATGTATTCTTTTTAAATGCATGATGCAGGAATAGTTGTCTTTTGTTGTTGTCAGTCAACACAGTTTAGTTAAAGTGCAACATTTTGTTAGCAGCAACCATTCAGCTTTCAATGTGAGAAAATATTATATTATATACAACATTGCAAAATGTATTACAGTTGTGCCATTTCTAAAAAGCAACGTAATCAAATTCTACTGTAAATACAATAAAAGACAGAGTTGCTAATTGACAACATGAGCAGCTTAATGCAAGATAATAAGCGTAACTGGGATGTTACAGTCCGGCCCATGAGTGTTCACTGAAGCAGACGACCATTAGTTCCAGTTATTCCTCATTAACTATATGTTCCATTGATTCCTCCAATGGTGCGGTAAATGGAACAGACCTCAGTCAATGATCTGCCTGCAAACAATCTCTTTGATTAGGAAGTGACATCATCCACAAATAACACAGTGCCAGCTATTGAATTCAGTTCTGTTTTTACACGAGCTTTACCTTCTGGAGCTACATAGGTCTTTGCGTACAATGGTCGTCATTTTGGTCGACTTAAAAGGTCAATTTGACAATCTTTTGTGGTTGAAAGATACGGAGTTGCGATGTGGGAGGATCTGCTAGTTCTTTTTCCCAATTCTGTATTATAAAAAAAAAATATTTCAACGTTATCCTCAATGTTGCTTAACAGAAATATGACACTCTCCTGGATAATGTAGCCTTCCAAAAGGTTTATGTTATGGCCACCATTAGTTTTACTTTGTTTCTGAGAAATTATGTTTTGTCAGTCATTTTGTCAGACTCTATATACTACCCATGAGTCTTACTGTAGCTGTTGTTGCTATGGAGTGTTAACAGATTAACAAAATGTGGCCCCATAGTAGCTGAATTCATCAAAAACTAACTCAGAAATTAAAATAATACATTGATTTAAGCTGCAGATTGTAAAAACAGTCACCTTAGTTAAAAAAAAAAAAAAAAAGAGGTTTAAGCTCTGTGATTTGATGTTTCTAGCCAAAATTAACCTTGGGAATTGTCGTTAACGTCTCCCGCCTGAATTTCTATGTACACAAGCTTGTACCCTTGATTTTGTTACGAAAAGAACCAGATATTTTCTAGTGCAGTTGTTAAATCTTTTGGACTGACGATTCAACCAGGAGAATTTAACGTCATGTAACATTGTCTTTAGGAAAAATGAATGGGACTTTCACTTCCAGAACCAGGGGTGTTTGAAATAACTCCCATTTTCTTTTTCCGTGTTTGAAAGGTATATTTTATAGAATAGAGCTGTAGATCTACATATTATATAATAATATCATCAGGATTGCTTTCATGTCTAGCTTATAATCTAATAAATATAATTTCAAGTAGGCTGCATTTACAGCAATCTGACAGATTGAACATATGTAAGAGGTTAAACGAGTTTGGGGTAAGGTACTGATATGTGAGCTGATAAAAAAAAAGACATAAGAAACTGAGAAGTGATCCTAATTTCCACCTCGAACTAAGAAAAAATCACGAGGAAACAAAATGTGCCCAAAGGAGGCTATTGGTATAGTGCTGATTAATTTATTTTGCTGTAAAATGTCGGCGAATATGATGCAGAGAGAGAAGGAAACTGATGCAAAGATGTGGGAGACTGACCAAAACATAGCAGTAACAACTTCTTATTTCCTTGCCAATGTGTTCCCTGCAGTGTGAAGCAAGTCAAGGCAGATGAGCACCAACTGCCTGACTCTTCACCTCCATCCAATCAACTCTTCCTCCCCCTCCCATAGGATGTGCAGCTGAGACAGTCCTATAATGATGATTTTTAACGGCCCTTAGACCTGCTGTGATCCAGAGGATTCTACATGCATTGCTGCCATTTTCCTCTGATGCATGCTCGCTGCCCCTCTGACAGCCTCCCACAGAGCGATGGGAGGAGAGGAAGAAGAGACAGACATGGAAAGAAAGGCAGACAGAGGAGGTACTACCATGAAAGCAGAGACAAAGGAGAAATGCTTGTTTTCAATGTGAATCATGGTGCCACTTTCTTTCTTCCTTCTCGTGTCGTTGTTGTTTATTTGTTGCGGGGGAATGCTTGACAATAAAACGGAGGGAGGTGATGAGGAGCAAACACAGACTTGATGACTTGTGTGTTTTTGGCATGGCATAGGAGGAAGGGGGACAGTTTTATTGGCATTGATTGGAGCATTATACTGTGCATTGTTGCAAGATTATTGAATTAACTGGCCTGACTTAATCACGTTAGGAATGCGAGAGAACAGAATGGAGTATGTCATACCCTTGCAGATACACACATCATAGCCTGGGCTTTTCTGCTCGGTTGGTGTATTTGGCGGCATGCCAGGCAGCTACAAGAACTGTGGGAAGTTTGCTGACTTCACTGACAAATGGACTTTTATGTCTTGAAAGGAGAAGGTATCTTTTTCGGGGTGATGATTTATGTTGTGTTTCTGTCCTCAATGACTGCTGCGATCTACCCTACCAGAGTCCGTCAGATTTGAGATTGGACCTATTGTTCTGATCGCTTGGAGATGACATGCCTTTGTTCTCTAAAACAATGAAAAATAGATCAATTGAAAATACAATTTCTGTGGTAACCTAACTTTTTTGCTATGAGCGAAATTCCTTAAAAAGTTCTCCCAACACCTGACCCCGCTAGAGGAAGTGTTTGTGAGAGGAAGTGACATGGCCGACCAAAGTAAGGATGATTTTTAATTGGTGTGCCTTCTACGCCTCATTGCCTCATGACCTGCTTTATGCAACCACCCTCGCAGTTCGAGGAGAGAAATTGTGCCTCGTCAGTATCTATAAAAACCAGTGTTCCCTAGAGCCCAGCTCGGGTTGCACTAGAGGTTAATTGACCCCAGGCAGTCTATCTCCCTTCACCCCAGTCAGGGGGCCACTCAGCTTGAGTACTGAAGCTCTCAAAGCTGGCCTCTCATGTGGAAGTCTGCTCCTTTCCCATTTCCTTCTGAATCACAGGCTTTTGACTGTGTTGTCTCTCTTTTCCCTCTCACTCTATTCGTCTGTCTCAGTCTATCTCTGTGTTTCTTTCACTTTATCTGTGTATATCTTTCCACACATAATGAGACATTTCACTCCTCAGAGACGTGCTGAGGTCTGCTGCCAGGACCCCACCTGTTCACCACAGGCCCCTGCACCTCCTAGCTGCCCTCATTAGTGCCTGGGTGAATACTGATGCTCTGCATGTGTCTGTCGCCATGTTGATCACAGCCAGAGTATATCAGGTGTCAATTACGGATGCATGCAGGTAGGCTTGGGCAGTCTCAAGGTATTACGGTATACCAAGGCATTTAGAAACTAAACCTGAAGATAAGTGATGGTCAGGCCCTGCAACAAGCTCTAACGTAGAGCTAACGAGAGATGAAACAGCTCGATAAAAATGGGTTTTGTGGGATAAAATAAACTACTTTAAATTCACTACGCAACTTCCTGTGCAGATGGAGTCATTCTAACTCACAATGTATGAACCTCACAAAACCCTCAACAGGTTTGGTAAGCATCACCATGGCCACAATCTCAAAGCCCCCAGCCGGCCCAAACTGATAAATACGCAACCTCACACATACTGAAAACCCATGGTTTTCTCTTCAGCAGTCAGAGAATTTCAAAAAGCCCCATTCTCTGCTGTGATAATTACCCATGCTGCTCTCTGATGGAACATTTGCATAATCATCATCAGCCATTCACAGAGGACACACAAAGGATTATAATGAGGCAACAGAGAAACAAGAAGCATTTCAGGGAGCCATTGAAGAGTCGCACTAAGAGGGCAGTCATTGTCAATCAATATTGTGCAGAGAACGCCACCAAACAGGAAGAGAGATGTAATGATCGTCTGTTTAGGGGAAAATCAATCACAAATATGCTTTGGCCAACGTGTCCCCAAGTGTTCATGTTGCATAACTTGCAGTAGTCTTCTTAGGTTACTGAGAGGCTGTATTTGTGGAGTTGGTGGAGAGGTGAGCCAGAGAATGGGGAGTGAAAAAAAGCCTCTTATCCTGAACAAACTTGCTGTTTCAACAATCACAGAAGGTGGCTGTCGCAGCAGGAGCTCTCAGATACACCTACCTTTAAATCCACTGTTATTTCTCCGAACTTTGTTCTAACTTCCTAAAGCAGAGCTGCATGCAAAGCAGCAGATATCAGGTAAACTTTTTTTTTTTTTTTTTTATTGCACAATGTAGTTTAGCATAAACTGCATAAGATGCTGTTTACTCACATATCTTACCACAGACATACTCAAATTATTTTGCAGCATTTGAAATATGACAAAAATAACAGTCTTTAATGAATCAAGGAGGAAACAATCACAGGTCGGACTCGAACCCTGGACCTTCTGCATCGAGGAATAAACCTCTACGTATCTGCGCCCGCTCTAGTAACTGAGCTAACCCAGCCACAGAATAAACCACTTTAACAACAAATAACGCAAATGAGCCAATTCTAGGTTTAGGGAGAGATGTGAGCATATTTTAAAAACAGATGAATTGTTTCCACATTCAACAGCTGCGTGCAGGGGCTCAGGTGTGTTTCGATATCTCTGGAGGCTACTGGATCTTATACAGCCTTTTTATGAAAGGTTCATCACTACAGCTTTATAGTCCTGTCAATGTTATGATAAGGAAGTTGGAAAATAACATGTGCATGGACCATTATTAAAAATTCAGTTTTTCAGATCAGGCTTTTTTGATCGCTTTTGGAAGCTTTTATCCAATCCAATCCAAATTTATTTATAAAGCACATTTAAAAACAGTTGACCAAAGTGCTGTACAAAAACAACAAAACCCCTTAAACAACACAAATACACACACAAACCTCAAGTTTATGATGTGTTTTAACACAGGATTTAAAAACCGGCAGTGTAGGGGTCAGCCTGACATGCAGAGGCAACACGTTCCAGAGTTTGGGGGCTACAACTGCAAAGGGGGCCCCTGTGCTTCAACATTGATCTTGGAACAACCAGTAACAAGAGGTCAGCGGACCTGAGTGACGTTGAAGGGACGTGTGGTTGTAGAAGGTCAACCACACGTCCCATTAAAGTGCATCATCCTGCATTAACCATTTCAATGCTGGGATCAGGATAAACAATATTCTTTGTCTTTTGGGAGGGTCGCTGTTAGATAAGGCAATCATTACGTCGTAAATTCAGGCCTGGGTGAGGTACAAACGTAACCGATGTCTCTGGTCCCCTGCCAGCACAAACGTAATTTCTCTCTTTTTTCTGTATTTGGAAGAATGTGGAAGAGCGTCATAGAACATGTCATAGCAGTTCTCGAGAGGGGGTCCCATACACTGTATGATTCCCTTCCACTGCATGGGATAAACCAGGCAATTATTGCGCCAAACACACATTTTTGTTCCTCACCTCATGTCTGTCATGTCAAGCCCTTATCAGGCTGATATTGTGTAGCCCCTTTTCTACTGACCTGTTTTTTGCCCATCACTCAGAGAAGTACTAGTGTTGGAACTCCCCAAATCTCCAGGTCAAAATTGTTTCATTGAAAGAGCGGTGATACAGATACTTTTGTTTGTCTCAATAGGAGAAAAAAAGTAATTGATCTTTTTGCGCAGCGTCTTAGGGACAAACACAAATCTTCTGTAGAGCTTTTTTTCCACCACAGTCCACAGTTAGGGATTACTTAACTAGAAAAAAACGGAACTAGAAACGGATGTGTGCACATCAAAGAGAATGCATCTGTACTTTGAAGTCAAAGAGCTTTATTTATTAGATGTTGGGACAGGGAACTGAAAACTATATGGGTAAGGCATATCAAGGGGGCAAATGTTCTATCACTCAATCCAGGGAATGACTTATGAAGGCTCCATACCGTGCTGGCTTAAACATTAATGTTAAACTAACAACAGAGCACTGTGAATCAATGATTCAGGGTAAGATAATCATGATGCTTGCTGAGTTTAAGGTATCAAAACATTAGCCTTACATGGCTATACCACACATTAGGTTAAACCACGACATGTGAAGTAAATGCACATGGCACTGACTTTCTCTCACTGACTCGATAAATTCATGTTGCATAAAGCCGTCACTGACGGGTAAGATATGGTTTAGTAAACAACAAGCGAATTATGCATTTAGACATTGAGCCGGATGTGAGCAACATCTGCCCACTGTACTGTGCAGTCGGCTAGCTTATTCGAGGAGCGCTGACAGAACAGCCAACCTGTGGGGAGAAGTGCCATCCTTGAGCTGTTTCTCCTCCAAAATCATCCTGCATGCCTGCCTGTGTCCCCCTCCCTTCCTTCCCATCTCTCTTTCTCCAGCTCCCTCACCTCACAAAACTCCCCCATGAAGGGACTTGTCATCTGTACACCTCCTCCTTGTCATGTTTTTCCTTCCACACACACACACACACACACACACACACACACACACACACACACCACACTCCCTCCTCTCTGTAACTTTCACTTGCTCTGCCTCGTCTTCCTCAGAGCCAGTCCATAGTGACAGTGCTGCCTCTTCCTCTGGATGCTGCTGGGTTGACAGGGAGAGGGGAGGCCCAGAAAGAACAGAGAGACCTGCTTGCACTCTCGCCACGATAAGCAAGGAGGGAGAAAAAAAGAAACAGAAATAGAGATAATGAAGGAGAAGGAAAGGCATACATAGAGAAAGAAGGAAGGGAAGGGAAGTTAAAAAGAATTAGGAGGGAGAAAAGAGGCAGGTTGGTCTCAGAGAGACAAAGCAGGAGAAAAAAGGGAGAGATATAGAGCGAAAAGATGAGTGATTAGGAAAAAGAGATAAAGAAGGGAGCAGAGAGTATGCAGTCAGGGCTATGGGGATATGAAACATCCTCAGGCAATATTCCTTAACCTCAGCTTACGGTGAAAAGACAAAAACTCAGCTTTTATGCCGTAAACTTTGCTGCGTTGTAGACAGGGCTTAGGAGTAAGTGCAGCGCAGCGAAGATGATGAGGAATACAAATGTTAACTCTCCTGACTGCATAATATAGGGACTACGGTAGAGCGTTAAGTTGTTACTTGTGAGGTGTGATCTTTTTGACAAGGGGATCGGAGCAACCACCGGGCTGCCAGAGAGGTTGAGGAAAATGAATTTGTGGCCGAGCTGACCCAGACTTATTACAGTGCAGCCACACTCAGTAATAAGTAATATACTACATATTTAACACAGAGGATAGCTATTTCTTTAGTAGGTGAGATGAATTGACCGTTTGCTAAATCTCCCCTGAACAGCAATTTTCCAATCGTAGCTTAGCAGCTGTAACTAGGCACGGCAGGTCTGTCAAGCTTTGGAGTTCTTAACATTATTTATTTATTTTTTTAAATAACTGCACATTACTTCCAAGGCCAGGAGCTAGCATATCACTAATAACACTTAAGTCCCGATTCACGATTAGCACATCCACTGTGTAGCATTTCCCCACTGTGTCCAGTTACCCAAGTTAATGTTTGACATTTGCCAAACGCACCCCAAAAGCCTTTTCTCTTGTAAGGTCAATAGTGAAAACATACAGTTTAAAAATAAATACAAGTATGTATGCTAAGCAGCCAAACAGGATTACATTAGAAGGAAATAATAGTATAGTGATCTTATATTTTTCGCATCATACTTAGAGACTAGGACTAACTAGCTCTAAAATTCAATATAACAAAGCTGTTTCTCTTATCTTCTATACCGTGTATAAGCTACTGACTTTTTGCCTGGGACATGCAGCTTTAGTCTCCGTCTTTTAGCATGATGTCATGTATGAAGCCATATATTTAAGACCCACTAAGATTCTCGTTTTAGAATGAGTAAACTGGAAATGTTAAAAAGTCAGTCGGACACTGCTTTTGTGTACCTCTGAGGGAAAATCAAGGACCCATTGTTACAAATTATAAAGATATTTTTTTGTTGGGGGCATTTTATTTTATTAGATAGTGATAGCAGACAGACAGGAAAGGGGGAGAGAGAGAGAGGACGACACACAGCAAAGGACCCCAGGTTGGATTCGAACCTGGGCCACTGCCAGAAACTCAGCAGACATGGGGTGCACACTCTACCAGGAGAGCTAGAGGTCGCCCCCAAAACTACAAAGGATTTTGAGTGGTAATTCTCTACTGTTACTCTCCGGGAGACAGAACCCCCGGAAAGCTGCTGGACCGGATGCTGTCTCCCCATCCGGCTTGAAGCACTGCGCTGACCAGCTGTCTCCAGTGTTCACAGACATTTTCAACACCTCACTGAAGACATGTCACGTGCCAGCCTGCTTCAAGTCCTCAACCATCATCCCCGTGCCCAAGAAGCCAAGGACCACAGGACTTGGCGACTACAGACCCGTCGCCCTGACCTCTGTGGTTATGAAGTCCTTTGAGCGCCTTGTGCTTTCACACCTCAAAGCCATCACCGACCCCCTCCTGGACCCCCTGCAGTTTGCCTAAAGAGCCAATAGGTCTGTAGACAATGCAGTCAACCTGGCCCTCCACTACATACTCCAGCACCTGGACTCTGCAGGAACCTACACCAGGATACTGTTTGTGGATTTCAGCTCTGCTCTTCGCCCTGTACACTAACAGCTGCACCTCCAGTCACCAGTCCGTCAAACTTCTGAAGTTCAAGGCCGATCCCTCCCACCCTAGCCACAAACTCTTTGAGTCACTCCCCTCTGGCAGGAGGCTGAGGTCCATCAGGACCAAAACCTCAAGCCACAAGAACAGTTTTTTCCCGGAACCCACCCTGACACTCTCCACACTCCACCTCTGGCTCTCCATGCCACTGTACTTACTCTGCTGTGCTGCTCTTCTTTTCTTTTTACTTAATACATACTGTGTATATATGTTTATACTTATATTGTTATATTCTGGTGCTTGATTCTCTTAGCCCTCTTGTATTTAGAGATTGTGTGACGCGCACCTACAGCACCAAAACAAATTCCTTGTATGTGTAAAAAACGTACTTGGCAATAAAGCTTTTCTGATTCTTATTCTGATGTGTCGTGCCAGAACACAAGACAGGCATAGCAACCATAACTAAGAGGAGGGCGTGGCTTAGCGAATGGTCAAGTAACCAGAAATTGCCACATACAGTATGTGATTGTTTGAAGAAGCTGCTTTATTTCAATTTTAAAATCTCCTGCATATTAATTAGCACTTAGCAACCTTTTTGTCTGACCACACTTGGAGATTGTGCCTAAGGCTGTGAAGCATGTGTGCATCTGTATGTGTGCATGTGTGTGTGGGAGGTTCAGAGAGGTGTGTGGGCGCAACTGAAGCATTATGAATGCTTTAGAAGAACAATAGCAGTAGAGCTAGCATGACAAGTCTTGCACTCTCACCCTTCTTTTGCTCCCTGTCACTCTCTCTTTCTCTGTCATCATTATGAAGTAAATTGGCCTGCCGCACAACAGCCAGATAGTCTTTTAATGTGAAGTAGGTCATCATATACTGTGGCTTAATGACTCACTCAGGATCCAGCATGCGGACTCTAAGTCTTTTTGCATTTTATCATTACAGATGTCTACTTGCATGTACTGTGAACATTATGCAAGTATAAGTGATGTTTTCCTGTTTCATCGCTATGGGAGGTAAAGCAAATAGGCCTATTTTTTTTCTTATATATCTCAATGTATTTATTTACATACTGTAGGAGAAGCTATCACAGATAGCATGCTGCGTAACATCAAAGATAGCATGCTGTTTTTTAACCCATTCAAGGTCATTACTTATGTGGATATTCTTATATCATCCATCACAGAAGTATGATTATCAGAAGAAAATACCATTTCCCTTAGTTGTTTATAAAGGGCAGCATGTTTACTTTCAGATATATCTAAGATATATCTGTATTTCTGTCTTATTTTATTCTTGGCACATGCAAAGCAAATATCAAGGGAATAAAGAGCATAATTGGAATTTTGAGACCTGAGTTTTTGAGTCTGGCTACAACCAGGTTTGTCATTTCTTCGGGGCTTTAACCAAAGCACAGGCTGCCTGTTCTGTCTTGGACAGATGAGCCCAAACCTGCACTGAGTCTTAACTATTATTTAAAGAAGCACCCATGAGGGCTAATGTTTGACATCACTGCTATTGTAGTGGGTGTGATTAGCTAGAAATAGATTTGGAATCAGAGCTAAGTATGGAATTTTCAAGGGAATGTGATTGGTGTGAACCTGAAAGGCTTCCAGCACTGGAGAATATTGATAAATGACAACGTAGTGGTGAAATATTTTTATTTCCGCTACTGATAACTCAGTAGATAAAAGTGACTCGATGTAAATTAAGCTGTTACATTTGCTCTTCTAAACAATCATCGTCCAGCAGGTTTTTGGTGCATAGGAAATGGTTTGCTTTAAATTAGTCTTGCTTTCACCGCTGCGGAGGAGGGTCTGGCTAGTCCACACAGCATTCTGAGATGGGAGAAAAACGGGATGTGGTTTTATTGGCATTTCTTTAAACCAATCACAACCGTCATGTGCGGTGCTAAGCTCCGCACGAAGCCGCTGCAAAATTGCCTTGGGAAGGAACATGTTTTGGTGGAACACGTACGTTCAAAGGTTGTTTTAGTCGGGCAACAGAAAACTCAGATTGGACAGATAGTCTAGCTAGCTGTCTCGATTTACCCTGCAGAGATCTGAGGAGCAGTTGACTTTAGACCAGGTTTTTGTTGGTCAATGGTGTGATCACTTTCCACTGCCTCAAGATAGCAATGCACCAAGAATGCACCTGAACACACCTCCCTGTAAGAACAGCATGCCCATGGGCGCAGATTTCTCTGGGTTTGAACATTATTGGAAACATTTGGGATAATGTGAGTAAACAACTAAAAATATATGTAACAGGTATAGTTGTTTTAAGACATTGTAATGCAGTCATATTATGACATTATCTTTAGGTATGTTTTGCTGATAATATGCCTGTACTTTTACTTAAAAATTTGAATGCAAGACCTTTACTTGTAATGTTTACATGTAACTTCCACCACTTTTCTTTTTCTGGTAAAACAAAATATGCCATTCGGGTGACACAAAATCTCATGCTTCCTGTGATAAGCAACCTCCTTCCTTGAATTCTCTTCAACATTTCTATTTTGCTTTGAAGAAAAAAATAGTGATCTGTCTCATTCAGATATACTGTCACTTTAGACTGTCTCCTCCCTGTACCAGCAGGGGGTTTATTTGCTGAAAAAACTTTCCAATTCTGTGGAAAACAAAACATGTAAGACGAAATTGCTTGATTTCTAAAACAGTGCTGCATTTGCAGCGTGCGATACCGCTGTATTTTCAGACCACAGCAGTCTGAGGAAAGACATCGAAGCCTCGGGGTGGTTTTGTGAGGGATATGTAGTGTTTGAGTAACACTGTGCGGCACAGACCATGTCTCTTTGTATACAGCTTTTCTCTTCTGGAGATCTCCCAATAGACTGTCCTGAGTGAAGAATGGAAGTCTAAAAATTTTTTCAAAACGTATAAGACAATGATAGTGAACATAGCTCGAACTACATACGGAAATGCAAATGCAGGCTGTTCATACAGTGCCTAAGGAGAATGAACATATTGCTTGGAGACAATATATGCAGCGTCTAAGGGTTTCTGTACAAGAAACTATTCAGGTTCTTTAAATACTTTGCCTTCATCTTCGAGTCTATGCACAATATTTATCAAAAGCAAAGTTATAGTATATTGAATGAATACAAGTGACATGACTGCTAGCAGTACACAGAACAGGTTTACAGATCTCCACCTCTGCTGAGAACAGATCATTTTCTTTATGTCACTTGTAAAAGACCCATTTATAACTGTGAAATTCAGTCAATAAATTCTACTGCCCTCTGTGGCCTTTTCTCCCCCTGCGCAACACATCACAAAATGTCACTATGAAACGCCTTCAGAATATCCCCCCAAACTCCGCAGTAAACAAGGATGAGCGGGAGCATAACTTACACTGTAAACACCTCAGGCCTTTTCACAGGTAGCTCCCTCCAAAGTAATGTTTTATTGCATCAAATGTGATGCAGATGTGTCACGGCGGGATTATATCCTGTTTTTTGTCTATTGAAGATCCTAACTCCTCCTTGACACTGCTGTTTGGAGGGGTTTTATGAGGCACTGAGTGCACCCTTGACTGGCTTCATGAGGTGTTAAGTCACCACGGTCAACTTATACAGTAAAGGTTCATAGCAAAAATGCAGAATCGGCTCTGGGTATAGTGCCATTCCAGCCCAAGTCATCCTGAACATCCAGAAAAGGTTTTGCTCTTTGATTTTTTTTTTTTTTAAATATATAGTACACATAATTGCTAAACTCTGGTTTTCAGGAACAATAAGCAAGACTTTAAATATTCAGAGCCTATTTTTCAAGCATTGCAGAATCTTGTGTAAGACAGGATTCACTGTGCAGAAGGTTAAACACACAGACAGTTCACTTGCTAAAGTGTTTTTCCATGTCTCTGTCAGTAACTATATTCCATACTTGAATACAATGAAGCAATGCCTAGGTGTGATATAACTTGTACTAATGTTCCAGATGTGCATATTTACCTTATTTGACAGAAGAAAAGAAACACAAGAATTTTGACACCTAAAATTAATTATCCAACTGGATACTCAAACAACTACAGAATTACCTGTTTAGTGATGGGTCAAGCTATTTGACCCATTCTCCTCATTCACCACAAACTTATAGTAAAAGGAATACAAAACGAGACAGAAGGTTGTTTACTGCAACTTTACGGGATATAACTCCTGTTAATGGATTCTCTGTTCATAGGCTTCTCACCCAACAATGTTTTTTTTAAAGATGTAATTAACAAATATGAGGTGCTTTAGTCTGTGTACTCAGTAGTGTGACACTTGGTGAAAGCTTGCCCACCCCACTATGGTTTGAAAATGACTGTGGAGCATCATTACCTTGTCAGGTTATACCTTGGCTAGTATTGTTATATTGTGCCTAATGAAATGTTCCGTTACCATGGGAAATATATGACCACTTCGGAAGGCAGATATGTCCATAGCTGTTCTGAACGGCCACATGTTATAGAGAAGGGCAAGATGCGATATTGTTTAAATATGGGGACAATGGTGTTAAATGTTGGACAATCTTTAGTTTCGCAAAGTTACAAAAGAAGTCAAACACAGATAGACAGGAGGGGATATATCTTATAGAACCCCTGTCCTGACATTTGCTCCAGACAGTTGAAGAGCTTATCAAATTTGTAACTTCAACACCTATTATACTGTACCAAAGTGTCATCAACATGGTATAATAAGTAATTAAAAATGATTAAAAATTCTATCATGTGGTAAAATTGGATGAGAGCAGGAATAATGTTAATGGAAGACCTGATTGATGGGAAACATTTTACTCTCCTTTGAACAGCTGGTGTCTAAATATAATACACCCAGAACATTTTTCTGGAAGTTTCTTCAAATAAGGAGTTGTACAGTATAACGACAGCAGATAGAAAGAAAAATGTTGCCCTGTCACTTGCAATCAGGAGTTATGGCGATCAAGTTGAAAGCTTAGAGGGGGGATATCCAGGTTTTATAATGAGTTTAGGACATATCAATCCCCAAATGATGGGGGTGTTAAGCTTCAAGTTCATTGAGGGTCCGGCATTATGCATATTGGGTATCTTACCAACGGAGGTTAACCTGGGCTCACAAGTGTGTTCTTGTGTGAAACTAGCCCTCGTAATGGGAAGCAGGATAGTGCTGAGGTATTGGAAGTTAAAAGAGAATATTAGTTTCAAAGAATAGAGAGAATAGAATAGAAAGCTGGTATAGCTTCTTTTGAGCATCGTATCCACAGAGTTAATAATAGTAAATGTTTTCAGAAAGATCTAGGGTATCCTACCTGGACATAATAGGTAGAGATGATCACCATGACACTTTATGTGTGTCCCATCCTTGTTTTCTGTGCATTATATAATTGTTTATGCTCAGTGGATGAAATCTGAGGTGTAATATTGTAGTAAGACAGTCCGTATTAGATACTGCTACCGTATTAGATATAAAGTCTTTTTATTCTTCTCCTTGTTTTAATGTGTATATTGTTTGCAAATTAGTAATGTATGTTAACATGCTGAAATTACAATAAAAAAGGTGTAATCATGAAAAAGGCCCACCTAAAAAAATGTAAAGCACTAATCCATTTATGCTTTCTATAAAGCCAGACTCCAAAGTCACACAACAAGAGAAACAAACTAACCGATTGAGGCAGCCGTAGACCAGCAACTCCTGGATATAGCAGCTTCAGTTCCCCGTTGGAATGGGCAAGGTAAAGCGGTCAACATTTTCCTAATATACTCTACACTTAAACCGATATTGATTTTTTTTGTAGGTGGGCCTTTTTTAGGTGGCTAAAATACATTTTGCTGCTTCCTGTGCTGCCCCTGTCCACAGCAATACATTGCTTAGCTTCCGTGTCGGTACTCCTGCCTGCTTCCGAACTATCCCTTTAAACTTGCCCACATCAGTGAACATACGAACGTGTGATGACATAACAGTATGATGAAAATGAGACTATAGAAACCACAGCTTCTCTCTAGCTCCCCATTGTTGTCCCATTATGACAGACAGATGGCAGTTTGCAAATTCAGACAACACAAATCTTAATTGGCATAATGAAAAAATTCAGAATAAGCAAAGGAAGGGGAAAATATGGAAATTATTTGAAAAATTACATAATTTTGAGTGAGCAGCACCTGGGGGCATGGCAAAATCCTCCACATCTAATTAAAGAAAACTGTCTAAATAGTTTTGTGGCATTATATTTATTCATAAAGGTCATCCATTTATAAGTACTTTCAAAATAAATTATTTTGTGCAGTTTACATGAAATTTGAATAATTTCTACTGGAGATTCCTAAGGGGAACTTATGGGGATAGTGACCCAGCAAAACTTCCCAAAGTCCCTGAGGCTTTACAGAAATGTGAATGACACCAAATGGATAAAAGAACACCATCATGTACGGTAAGGTTGTATATTAACACTTCGACTCAGCCTAACAGCCTCAGGTAGTACAGTCTTTGGATCATCTGTCGGATGAGGTACGTCTCTTTCTCTGAGGATGTGGATAACCCTGCCCAACCTCCAGGAACATCAGTCTGTAGAACATTGTGTTAGAAATCCTCCTGGGATCTGAGTCGGGAGCTGTGGAGCTAATAGGTACAGCTATCCATTTTCTTCTCTGCCTGCGCCTTCTTTCTCATTGCCCCTGCACTGCAAAAGATGTCCATCTCAAATGTACTTGCACACGGAAAGTGGCAGCTGCTGGGTCAGACTGCACAATATAGTAGTACATTAGTCTAATATTATTAATACCTTTACTTTATTTCAGAAACAGCTTGCACAGCTATGGTGTTTACAAGCGTGTATTAAAGTCCCCCTCAGTTCAAAAAGGTTAGGTTATTGTTATTTTATTTAGATGTTTGATCTTCACTGTGCACAATGATGTTTGTGCAATTTGACACCAGAAAGCTATTTTCACATTCATCTCCTGAAGAAGGAGAGCTTCTCTGTGCTCACATTAAATCTGAGTTTAACATGTGTTCGTACAAGTAGGATTTTGTGACATCACAACTAGTTTGGAAGCCAATCATGGACCAGTAAGTAACTTAAACAAGTGTGATGTGGAAACTTCACCTCAAGCGCACATACACCGAGGATGGATTTAGGAGACATTATGTGTCCAGTAGTTAAACTTTGAAACAAAAAAAAATGTCTGTATATTCATAGATTCTGGGGTTTTCAATGAGAGAGAAGGAGTAGATGTCTTTGAGATTTTTGTAAAAAATGTCTGGATCTTATTAACAATTTTCTTTTTTATTATGAGAAGATGTGTTGGTGATACACAAAGCAGTGTGCACTGCTGTTTGCTACTTTTTTATACTACCACCACACATTTTCAAATCGAACACAGAAGAACCAATAATATCTGTTAGACAGTATTATCATACGAGTTATAATTATCGAATAGCTCAAATTAGCTCCACCTTGACCAACTACAACAGTAAAATGCAACAATGCTAAAGGATCTAAATGCTTTTTACACCCAGTCCTTGACCTAAGGGCACACTGATCCTTATCAAACATGCTGAATATTTTTGTTGGAAGCCCTGTGGTGTGAGCAGTCCAACAAGGAAAGTTGTAAGGACAGAAATAACGCCAGATACTGTCCATTGGGCATTTGACCACAGATCTTTCCAGATAAAAAGCGTCCTACTAATTTCCAGCAGACAATCAAATAGCACCTACCTCACCCACTTTAAAATGTAGTTTTAACAACACTTTTAACAACTCATAACTAGAATGAGTGACTTGTTAATATGGATATTTCTTGCAGCGTGCTTCACCTCCAGCAGAAGAAGACATAGATGAGAACAGGCTTCTGGGATATGACTGACAGCTCCTCACAGCCAACCAGAGCAGGGATGCTGCGAGCACCTCGCCCGCTTCTCTGACGCTATTGGCTTATCTATGGAGAGTCGGGGTTTGTTCTGATATTAATGACTGCTGGGGAGACGGCGGCGCATCTATGTGGTCCGCCTGACACTTGATCGAGGGGAGAAATGCGCCCTTAACAGCCGCTGTGAAGACGAGAAGGGAAGGGCACAGGGAACACGTGAATCTCTCTCCACACTCTCGCCAGCCTGCTTTTGGACTTCGCCGTTTTTGTTTCCCCCTCATGCAGAAGCCGCGCGTTTTGCAGTGGAAGAAGCCTAGAACTGATTTCTCATCAACTGCGTAAAAATAAGAAGACCACACATTGTTGACGGGCTTTATGTTGCGCGCTGGGGCTCGCTCGTCGTTGGAGCGGCGCACTTGATGGAAATATAGACAACACATAACCTACTGCTTCGAGGGCTATCATGGTCAAATCGGGTAAGTTTACTCCGTTTACTCCTGAAATGTATATCTGTCATTTGAGAACGGGTGCGTCTGCGCAACGCATTTTCCAAGTTAATAAAAAACGCCTGAATTCAGTGATTCGGGGATGTTTAACCGGACATAAAGTCTTGTGATTGAAATAACGTATCATCTCGCTTCTCAAACACCAGTCACTCGTGCGTGATTGCAGAAATTAGGGGAAACATTGCAGGATAATTATGCTGATGAATGGCCTCGAATCCTCACTTGACGTGGAGACGCGCTTTTGTGCAACTATGTAGGATGCAATGCTTAGGCTACAAAAAGGAAAATTCGAGGCTTGTGGTGTGTGTGTGTGTGTGTGTGTGTGTGTGTGTGTGTGTGTGTGTGTGTGTGTGTGTGTATGTGTGTGTGTATGTGTGTGTGTGTGTGTGTGTGTGTGTGTGTGTGTGTGTGTGTGTGTGTGTGTGTGTGTGGAGTGATGGACTGGCAGTTTAATGTCCTCGGGTCCTCACTCTCTCGTTTCTCCATTAAACCTTTCTGTTGCAAACAGAAAACTCGTTAGCTTACCGACACATGCCGCGAAAGTACGTTACAGTGCGTGTACCTAGGGTTCTTTTAACACATAACACAATCACACACACACACTCCAACTGTGGACTGAAAGGATTCTTTGCTTTCACCGCCATCTCGGCACGTTGCATCCAAGGCTTTTTATGTAATTAACACAGCTATTGAGAGGCATCTTCGAGCGCATTCACCATCATCACTTCACCTTGCTTGTGCCTGTACACCCACACACTCGGAGATCCGGCTTTAGAGAGACAGAGACAGAGATGGAAGGTATTCACTAATCCCTTAACTGCATTGGGGCGTCTCTCTACCCTCTCCCCCTCTCTCACACCCTCCCATTTTATCTCTCACACCCTTCCCTCTGTCCAAAATGTATGTCATCCTGTAGATGTAACTACTCATGAATATTTCAAAGGCAGATAAACAGCCGATAATGACAAATGTGATTTTCACCAATGGGGGCTGTAATCTTCAGAGCAGATGCATTCTGTGTATTCATGCATGCGTGTGTGTGTGTGTGTGTGTGTGTGTGTGTGTGTGTGTGTGTGTGTGTGTGTGTGTGTGTGTGTGTGTGTCCGTGTGCTTGTTTCCGGTGATGATTACAATAGATTTTGGCCTCCACAGTGGGAATGACTCACCCAAAGCAGCTGCTCAATATGAAACACAGTCAAATGCCACACGAGAGCCATCATGCCCTCACATCAGACACCATGCCATGCTGAGAAACCCCGGCCCACACAGTATTGTTCCCACTTCGAATTATGTGAGTACCTGCTGATCGAGCCAAGGCCATTGTAATATCCAGCCATCATCTTTTCGCAAGTGATCTTCTGTTTTCAGTTTTCTGTTTTCAATTTCAGTAGGGTTTTCCTACCGAAATTGAACACTGCCAGTTGTGACTTCATGTTATGCAAAATATAGTCCAAAACAGCATCTGAGGTGGAAGTATACGCTTGTATAACATTGTAGCCATGTTGCAGTTCTTCCCCAAAGTTAATAAAAACAGTAAAGCAAAACATTAATGGGTTGCTTTATTAATGTAGGCACATTTGTTCAAAACAAATCAATATTACATGTCCACACTAAGTCATACACTTAAAGTGAGTGGCTTTGCGAATTGCCTATTGATCTGCACGTGAAACAGTCAGAAGCAGTATGTGTGTGTGAGTGTGTGTGTGTGGGGGGGGGGCTCGTGGAGGCTTGGAAAGCATGATAGGCAGCACAGTGTGGGTGTTCCATATTCATTTATCTATAGGCAGAGGGCAGCAGGTTCCTGTGTGGTGAGAGGGTGTGTGGGTGCCAAACGCTGCTGCCGGTTCACAGTCCGTGAATGTGGAGGTTAAGAAGACTATACTATTGCGCCATCAAATTCAAATTAATCTCAAACTCTTTTCTCAATACGGTGGTAACAAGATGCTTTAGGATCTATCGAGGCTTCTGAGTGAAATGCATGTAAACATATTCACAAGACGGCTGCAGGGGATCAGCCTGTGCAACCAAGCATAGGCTCTCTGATAGCATCCTGCTCCCAAACAAACACAGGCACCCATTAAAATGGAATAAGCACAGACAGAGGACAAAAGGAACAGTGGGGACTGTAGCAGACCCAAATTAAATCAAAGGAGAAAGAGAAACCAAATTGAAAAAAAAAAACTGAGGATGAAAACATGGTTTGCTAGCAGCATCCATGACATTTTGCTGTTCAGTCCATATCAAAAGGTCAGAATGGGATGTGACACCTCCTTTGTATCCAATGACATTTGCTTTCACATTAGCATTTTAAGTATTTAGCCAGCACGCGTTTCCAGAGTATGTGGGTACAATGTTGCACTGGACCCACGCCGCTTTAACTAAAAAGTGTTCTAAAAAATGATCACGTATAATAGATAAATGTCAGATATTTGGAAAACAAGATCTAAGACTCGTGATCACAAAAAAACAAAACAATCAAAGCTATTACTCTCTAATTAGTCTGCTTCAAATTAGAGTTGGACATGATAGGGACACATGTCCATATTGCGGTTTCAAACATGAACAGAGAAGGACATCTAAGGGCTACTGCTGTGCCGTCCATCTGTTCTGCATTTGGATTGATACATATAGGCCCTCAGTGCAGTAATGAAAAGCTTGGAGGATGCTGTATGTATTGATGAAGCTGCAGTAATTTATCCATAGAGATATGTGAGCATGTACAAACATGCATTGCATGTATAAACATACATGTGCAGAAATATGCACATAAATGCACATATATATATAAAGTGATTACTGTCTCCAAATCAGCCAGTCATTGCTGCCAAGCCTTTGAATAGACACAAAGCCACGGTGCCATATATTTCATCTATTTTAGTTGAGGAAGAGTAGCAGAGAATGAAAACAGAAAGAGAAAGCCCATATCAAACCCCATGAAATCATAATAAAGAGGTCCAAGCCAGCGATAAATGCATTTCAGTGGCATATAATGATTGATTCCGTCTGCCGTAGAAACTTATTCCCTGCAGGCTTGTGGCCCCTTGACCAGCCATATATTATTCATATAAATATAGATAGCTGCGCATCTTAGAGGCAGCACACATTCCACATTTGCACCTGCAGATTCAATTTGGCTCTGACTTTGAGGGATATGCCGCTGGCTCCATTCCCCCTGCCAGTCCCTGGCTGCCCCCCCTCCTCACACCTCTCTCTTTCATTCTGGCTAGCAGCAATACATGGAACATTATGCAGATTTTTGTCAAGAGTGAGTGCGATTATGTTGGGGGAGAAATGAGTGTTGGAATGTTCGCTACGCCTTTGACCTTATCAGCGGCAGCCTTAAGCTGGATACCTTGGCTTAATTTTAATAGATGCAGCACTATGCGAATTAGACAAGGGGACCTAGCTGTGCTCTTTTACTTTGTGGTGCGTTATGCATGCATTATGCGAATGAGCTTGGGAATGTGTGCTTTTTTATGTTCTCTGCGAGTACACTGTCGGCAAAGTTACGTGTGCTTGTGTCTGCAAATGCATGTATCTTTCTATGTATTTGTGCATGCTCCTGTGTGCATGAGAGCAGGTGGGTGTGCTGTAGCGTTCGGATAGTGCAGCATTTGTGTTCTCCCTCACTCAGCCCAAGGGCATGTCTTATCCAGAAAAGGGCTGAAAAACCAGAGTCTATGTTCCTGTGGTTAATTTGGAACATTGATTTTACATTAACAGTTGACTTGCCGCTGATTCATGGCCATACAAGTGCAGATGTAAGGGGAAAGGTTTCCATCCGCTCCCACATGCACACAGATACATACATTAAGCTTCATTATGCATACACACTGCATAGAAGGTTCCCTTTAATGGACTCTCCCTTACCTTAGAGAAAGTATAATAGTAAATCGATGAGGGGAAGGACAGAGGGAGGGACAGTAAAGCCTTTCAGAGGCACCCACCCACTAAGGGACTTACCCAGAATGTCTATCGGAAGAGGCTTGGTTGTGGCATGGCTGTGCTACATGTCCACTGTGGGTCAAGTGTCCATCTTCTCTCACTTTTGTTCCTTTGCTTTCAAATTATAAGAAACTATTAACCACGGAAAGAGAAATACAAGCTCTATAAAAAGCTTAGCAACACCAAAACTGGTTTGTATTTATAGCGAGAAGGATATTAGCAGAAATAAAAATATACTTACTGGTCTATAAAAACGTATCTCCAAAAGAAAATCTCCAAAAAGAAAAACTGCCCTTTTTTTTTTTTTGCCTTGTAATTGTTTTTTTTGATGATCCAATGGGTTTTAAATGGTTCTATTCATATTACGAAATCATAAGAGGATAATAAACCCTTCAGTTTATCTGAAAAAAAAAATAAAATCACCAAAAGGTCAGACACTTGCATTTTTGCACTCACTGCCTGTGAATATGAAATATCAAAATAGAACTAGTATGTTGATGAAAATGGAATTTTATGTATTTACATTCAAGTGACAATGCAAACTGTTCTGGAAAAAAATAAGACCAGGATCACTGCTCGTGTCTTGTGGACAATGTCGCACTGGGTGGAATGCAATTGGCTCTGGACCAAACCACATACGGTGGACTTTAGGGATTACCAAAATAATAGCAGCTACTGAGACAAACAGTCAGACGGTATTGCAGATAGACTAGATATGGCACAGCAGGGGTGATGAGTTTTGAGAAGGCAATTAGGCCGGTAGCAACGGAATGAGACAGTAGGATGCCCAGGAAGCAAGACGGGGTGCTGAGACATGCAGGGAGACCACATTAAATGCCTACTTTCTAAATATTCCATGGCTTGTGTGGATCATGATGCAAGTGCGGGAACATAAGGAGAAATGTTCACTATAAGGGTTTGAAGAGCGAAGACAAATGTGAGAGTGCAGGATGAAAAGGACAAGGTTTATGAAAAGAGATGTGAGGGTTGCAATATCATGAGAAAAAGGGAGGAAGAAGAAAGAGCAGCCTGAGAGAGAGGGGGTGACTTAAAGAAGAAAGCCTTGCGAGGCTTATTACCAGTGGATCAAAATTCCCAGTGAACCATTTCTACAATGCACAGGCTATTCTCCTGAAAGAGGAGGCAATTCGGCTGTGCCCTACTTTCCACTTACGTCTGACCTTTATGTCTTCCTACCAGTTTTATCACAGTGAGTGTAATGAACACCTCTCATCAGATGCAATACTGCCTTGTTACAACTTAAACCGTGCAGGCCCCATAATCATCTTCCCGAGGGCCAATATGCTCCCCACCTACATCTAGACTTGTTCCACAGCTCAGATCTCACAAATGCTCTTTTTCATGTCTGCCATAACCCTCACAGAACTTGTGTTTTGTATAACAAATGATTTCATTTTTACACGAACTGTAGGTCAACCTGTCGCCACACAGGGCATTCATGAGCACCCAACCTGCAACAAAGCAATCATCTTTACTTCCCTGCTCCGCTAAACCTCATCCAAACCCTGTGAAGCGACGGGGAGATTTATAACTCATTTCAATGAACAGCATAAACCAAACAGTTCTGCCCGGCTGTTTGGCGGCCCAGCCAACCTGAGACAGGCTTGTCTGAATTAGCACCGAAGAGCCACCAGGACCAATGCTTTCTGCCCTACTGTGCACACTCATTAATTTAAAGTGGTAATATCTCACTGGTCTCTAATCAAACTGTATTTGTGCCATTACTGTCCGGAAGAGCCACAGTGTTAGTATAATGGAGGTGGCCCGGTGGGAAAGTAAGTGTGAGGTGTTGCCAAGAAGCTTTTCACCTTGACAGCGGCTGAACCTCTTAAATGTAGCCTCGTCCCAATTTGGGTATATTATGATTAGTCTGGTGCCATTTCCAGATGAGAGCAAATGGTTTCCAAAAAGTACATTTTGGGCATGTGTCATAAAATCCACTCAACAAAAAGTATGTGCGTGTGTGTCAATTTAACATTACCGAACCAAAAAAAGAGTTTTTACCTGACAACAAAAAGCCAAACTAAATGTGCAGCATTTTAATGAGGAGAGATTCCAGGTTTTTCAGTAATGCCAAATGTCACGCTAATTAAGAGTGAATTCTGTGACTAACGAGGACTAAAGACATATCGGTTTATAATGTTGATGCATTGACAGTCATTTCTGAACAGCTACTTAGTTGGAATATGTCAAAAAATATACAGATATAGTAGCTCCCAACTCTTAATAGTGATGCAAAAACACTTTTTTTTTCTTCAATGACAGATTGAATACCATCATGAAAATCTGGATGATATTGGCCCAGGGTACAGATATATTTTTTTGAAATGGCTATAATCAGCAATGTAAATACAAATTACTTTGTATAATTTGAAAAGGGATTCTTGTAGGGACAAGCCAATCAGATTTTTTAAAACTCCCAAATATTGATATCAGGATTGTCCTAAAAACTCTAGAATAAGTTGGCCTATCTATGGGGACTTTAAAGTGTATTTCAGCTTATAGTGTCTTTTTTAGCTGTAGCAGGCAGGTGTTTTCAACGAAAAAAACTCTAAAAACCCACTGTACCTCACCTGCCCAGCACCAAACAGCAGACAGGCAAAGTTAGCAACTAGCTGGTGAACACAGTGGAGCATTTAGCAGCTAAAGAGCCAGATATTTCTCTTAGGAGGTAGTGGAGACTTAAAAAAATGCTAATGTTTCTCCTTATCTCCTGAATGTGTAACCAGGCAACAGTATGCCAACAAGTTAACTAGCTGAAAAAGGTGATTTGTCAATGTAGTGTTCACAGATGGTGACCAAAACATCAGTTATTGCATTAACCTCTTTGATTTTTGGTGTAACAGCTGTATTCATCACTGTTAAGGCAGTTCTGAACAGGCCAGATACAAGAAGCTTGTTTGCTTTAATGTTCACAGTCAGGATTAACACTGGTGAATGTGAAAAGCCCATGGGCCAGACTTTCAGCCTGCTACTGTAATGGAGGTGCTTTAGAGACCATGGCTTGAATGATTGCTGTCTGCCTCAGCCCCCCCACCCACCCACTCACCCTCTGACACCTGGGAACTTGTGTTAGCTCCATGAATGAACACCTTAGCCTGACCTATAAAAGGCATCCATTGGCTGCCCGGACAAATGTCAAAGCTCAGAATTAATGTGTAAGTGCAGTTAGACATTAAGTTACAGGAGATCCCATTCCAAGCCCTCTAGGTTATATTACCAGCTGTTGATTATGTATCTTGCATCACACAATTTCCAAAGGTTTTTTTCAGGTACAGATTACAAGCATCCATCTTTTAATTATATTGGCCCCAGCCATGTTAGCCTCATCAATCTTTGCGTAGCCAAATGCCACTTCATTCCCAATACACCACAACATTTTCACTTGTTTTCTACCCAATCTTTGGCTGGCTAATTCTTTTGCTTTGGGGTCTTGCTAAAGTTAATTTTGATTTCCTGCAATGACAGCATTCTCAGGGTGACCAGAGCTTAACACACCACTAATACTACCATGACAAGTTCCTTGTCTAGCAAGTCATTTTGTCCTCCAATCTGTTCTCTCCCTTCCATCTCCACTTCAATTACCGGCAACTGAGCAGAGGATTGTGGAAAATTAGCTAGGGGGGGGCTCTTACTAATAGGTTAGTACAAGTGTGTGGACTCACAGCAGTCACGGTGCAAGGCCCCAAGAATATAGACTGTTTCTTCACTGGGCTTCACATAATGCAGACGTACAATACCAATTTACCTGTTCAACTGCCTGTGCATGATTAGGATCAGTTCACTTAAAGCTCCATTGTGTAATGTTTTGAGTTGATTCTTAGCAAAAATCCCTTTGTTCTTCCACAAATATGTGTTCATTCATGTGTAATTACTTCCACCAACTAATCAAAGTATTCTCATAAGCGTAGAATCTGACATTCAGAATCATTCAGAATACATACAAGCGAGTCGCTCGTATGTCTTCTGCCATGTTGCGCCTCCATCTTTAAAATACATTAGCCAAAGAGGGACATACCTCCGCCTTTCACGCTTTTACATGGTGGCACCGTGACGAATGCCAGGAGGGGATTACTCGATCTGCCGGCAGATTTGAAAGCCTGTTGAAGATGGAGGATCATGCTGATACTTTACTAACATTATCTTGCATTCATTTGGGAACCTGATAGCTGATGTTAGCAATGAAATGGGACCAAAATAACAAACACGTAAAACTATTATTACACTGGAAGGAACGCTCACGGACGAAGTCGTACTTCTTTTTTGTTTTAGATCAATTTTTTTATAGTTTTTTTTAATTTTTAACATACTGAACAGACAAATACAATTGAACAAGAACCCTTTCCCACGCCCCACCCTCTGCGGCCTCGAAGAAAAAAAACAAAAACAAAAAAATCACACCTTGCCTAGTCACTCTCCGCTAATTCTTGTGACGCTGAGGTCACCAGAACTGATACCGGTGCTGCTGCGCTTTTCCACAGGTCTATAGTCAATGATTTGGCTTTGTTAATCCTTGCTGTAGAGAGCTCACGCATAATTATGTCTAGAAAATACGTCAACCACTGTTTTATACACGAAGTCGCACTTCTTTGAATAATACAGCCACCGTAGGAGTTAAATGCAATTGGAATGGGAGGGGCTAGAAAGTAATATTCAGTTGGTTGTCATACAATTTCACCGCTAGATGGGAGAAATTCTTACACAATGTAGCTTTAAGATGATGCAGTCTGCTACAATATTCCAACTTCATAAGTGTTATGAAATGCAGTTTCTGTACCCTAAACAAGCCCAATTTCTCCAGCCAAACAAGCATTCTTAATTGAGGCGTTGAAAGCTTTTCACATTTGCTGATGTGTTACTACTACACCGAGCTCTGAGGTTGTTACACTTGTCATTAACATTAAGCTAATCTGAAAGCATGTATTGTCTAAACATTTTCTTAGTTGTGTTACATAGCCGTCTTGCCTCGATTGTCTTTATTCCAAACTGTTTTATTACATAACTAAGTCATTGACTCAACACTATTTCGCTCAGACAGCAAGCATGCCTGAAGACTCAGTACATTTGCCACATCAGACACATTGCCACCAAGATGTCACCTCAGATTCAGTCAGCTTCTTCTTACAAATGACTCCCAATGTTTCCCTTCAGCAGCCCTTCACTAGGACCTCAGCGGACATCCAGGAGACTGTTAATTAAACCCGGTTTACGTTGATTTGTAATATTTAAAACTTTATTTCTGGGGCAGTGAAAGACATGCAATATTTATATTATATATAAATTAGAAAGCAGCATTAATAGTAATAATAATTTGAGAGTGAATCTCCATTTCAAATGAGTTTACTTAACTCATTGTAAAGGCTGGAGCCTGAAGTATAAATCTGCCCTTGACTGGAGTAGATATTAAATCCAATAAACATCCACATTTTTGGATACAATGGAAGAGAAATGCAAAATGAGAGTCATTTTAATATTAATTTCATATTTTATTATTTAATCTGATGATTTTTTCAAACATGGTATACTATTTATTGACTCAAGTGACATCACATGAGGCAATTTATCAGATTTTGCGCAGATACAAAAGGCTTTAAACAACTTTTTTCTCACATGACTTCTCCATATATTGATGCTCAGTCTGTTGCCATCAGAGCGAGCTGGAGGACGTGAGGAGACGTCCTGACTTCCTGCTTCAGTCTCTGCTTAAAGGGACAGTTGAGATGGCCATTTTACCTCAAAATGAATGGTTAGAATAATAATTTGATACTAACCAGAACTAAAACGATTTGTTGGTTAATTGATTAGTCGATCATTAGAAAATTGATCTGCCACAATTTTGGTAATCGTTTAAGTAAAAATTCACATGAATTTCTTTTCTTAGTCTTCCATAACAGTAAACCGATTATGTTTGGGTCTAGGACTGTTGGCCAGACAAAACAAACATTATTAGCTCAGGTAGGTGTCTGGTGTGTTATAGACATTTTATAGACCAAACAATCAATAATCAAAAGAATAATCTGCCCCAATACTAACATTCCAAGCTTTGACAGTAACTGTAATTCTGCTGTCACAGTGAAGTGGTGGCATTTGGAAAACCGTACACACAGGCCTAACATCTATATTTTCATGAACCAAGTGTTGGATTATGAGAATTGTATCCTCATTTGTTAGCAGGGAAATATGTTATGTTTGCTGGCCACACCATCTTGCAAATTGTCCTGTAAATCCTTACTAATCCCATCCTAGATTTTCGCCAATGTGGGACACAAGACATTAACATTAAAATACAGACAATAATTATTCTCTTTCTCAATCTGTCTTCTTCTACCTCTCCTTACAATCACTGATTTCCTCCTCACATCCATCATCAAGCCATACCAAAATCGAATGAAGTAAAACCTGATTTAATGTGTTGTGAAAATAGGTCAGCGCTATTTCTTAAACCACACAAACACTTTGCATTCATAGAGTTCATTTTTGAATGCTGGAAAGCCTTTATCAGAAAATACTGATCATAAAACAGAAGCCATAGCCTAAAAATGTCCACACAATTAACATCATTGGTAAAACAAATAACACACCTCCCTTTAGAGCCACCTGCAGTGATTGCACAATAAAGCCTTGCAATAATAGTTAACCTGACCACATTACACTGCTGGTAATTGTGATTACTAAAGAGAGAAGGACGAGCGAGCAGAGGTAAGACCCAAACACTGTCGGCTAAATTACAGATGCTGGCCTGTGTTTCCAGGACACGGATCAACTGCATAGTCCACAATGAAGAGCCAGTGCTGAGGGAGAGAAGCTAAACCCTGTTTATCAGAATGCTCTGGGTGTTGCAGCTTATTAAGAGTGCCAGGTGCTTTTGAAAAATAATGCTGCCCCCTCTCTCTCTCTCTCTCACTCTCCTTCCACTAGCTCCATGTTTGCCTTCTCTCCTTACCCACCCCCTCCAAAACCAGATTCCAGCATTGGCTGGAATCTGGTTCATCTTCAGTTCAACAGAGGTCGAGGAATGAACCCTTGGTTTGGCTTCGCCAGTGATGAAAACCGCAGCGTTTCTGCTGCCTTCAGATTTCTTTATTTCATTTTTAAAAATATTTTTCCCCCCACATCTCCCTTGTGGCCACTGAGGTGGCGATGACAAGGGTGATGAAATGAAACCATTTCTCTCCTTTCTTGTTCTCACTTTCCAGCAGCTGTCACACTTCTTCTCTTGATTCTTTCCATTTCATCCCGTCTCTCGCAACGTTTTCCCATGATGTGCTGCACGCTCTTATGGGCCCGAAATATTACAAGCACCATCAAACTGTTCAGTAAGAGGCAGTTACAAACGACAAATTACATGGTACAGTTTCTGCCATAGCAAGAGAGGATGGAACATAAAATAATATGATGGTACTACACTACAAAAAAGAGAGATGGCTGACTCACATGCCAGATGATGCAGCATAGTTCTGTTTCTGATACACAGCATGTGATAATTTTCTCAAATTATTTCATACTTGAATGAAGATATTTATGGACAATTCAATTAATATTTGTTACTGGAAGAACTCTGCCACACCAAATGTGTTAAATATATGTAGCTTTCAGCTTTCACTCTTAATCCGCCACCATTTTATTTGAGTGTCAAAATTCTGAGTGAAATGTAATGTAATCTACTTTCTGCAGAGTATCCTATTATTTATTTCTATGATAGATGGGAAAATTACTGTTGCACGCTAAAAGTGATGATGCAAAATGCTGAAGATTCATATGTGTTGAGAGTAGTGAATGAGTGAGACATTTTAGACACAGTTAAGGTGTCCATTTTTTTTAAATGTGTCATTTTGAATACGTCTTTAAATGTTATTTAACAAAGCCACACATTCCTAGTGATAATCTCTTTTTGATCTTAGATTATTGTTATTTGTAAACGTGTGTCCAAGACCATAATTAATTCATTATATTTTGCCATTAAGCATCCTTTTGTGTACAGTATACACCTTAACATAGCTGTTTGCAATATATGGCCACTGATTTACTGCATGAGCTGTATTTTCCATCCTATTAGCGTGCAGATTTGTTGATAGCACCGATTAATTATGTCAACACATTAATGCATTTTCATTTGCATGGCTGTCGGTTGCTGCATCTTCTAACAAACAGCTGCAAACTGCATCTGTGTCAAATGCTTTGTCTGCATGTACGGCCTAACTGTCTCCCTGTGGTGTGTGTTGATGGCTGCCCGTTTACTTGTTGCCATAGTGACTGACATATTCCAGTGTCTTTAAGCAGCTGGCCCCTAAGGCTAATGCTTAAGCCCTAGGATGTCTGCTATTTAAGAATTTTAATAAAGCCTTCTTTTTAACCAATAATAGACTCGCACTGCTGACATCAGTATTGAATGCCATATTGTGGGGGCACATCGGTACGTCCCCAGAATGAAGTCTAGAAGGTCAAGCAGATATAAATCCACGGTTCTATATCTTGAATTGAGCATGTACAAATGTCAACATGCATCAGTGTGCCTATAACAAATGTCAATATGCCCAAATCCTTCTCTTATGAAATTCCCTGACCATGTCCAGTTATCATGTAATACTCACACTGCTTCTCTCTGTCTTATTTGTCTTACACAGGTAGGAATGGACTGGGCTGTGGACTCAGGAAGCTAGTGACGACAATCAATGAGGACACCCATCTTTGAAGAAAGAGCAGAATTTTCATGGATACCGATGAATGTTCTTAACACAAGTCCTTTGAGGTATAATATCAGTCCGTTCTTTTTTCCCCCTCCCACATTCTCGGGTCTGCCTGAACTGCAGCCTTGGCCCCAGACCCTGACACCCGCGGGCAACATTGAGTGATTGCTCATTACATCCAAGGGCGTCTACACAGCAAGACAAAAACAAACAGGGAGCCCTGCTGCAGTTGGTGGTGGCGGTGGCAGGGGCAGTGAGTCAATCGCCTCAGCAGCGGCAGCAAATGATTCGTTATTTGTGAAGTTAACAGCTCAGACCACTTAATCTACAAGGACCAATTTCTTACTGGAGGGAATCGGTCCAATATGAAGGACGTGTCATTTGTGGATCGTCTCTTTGTCGGCTTGGCCATGGCCTCTTTTGTTGTGGCCACAGAGGAGAGGCCTGATTGCCCAAAGCTCTGTGTATGTGAGATTAGACCCTGGTTTTCTCCGAGTTCGGTGTACATGGAGGCGCAGACAGTTGACTGTAATGACTTGGGACTCTTTAGCCTACCAGAACAATTACCGGTGGGCACACAAGTACTATTACTGCAAACAAACAATGTTGCCAAGATTGACAGACCCCTGGTTTACCTGGCCAACATCACAGAGATTGATTTATCGCAAAACAATTTATCCTCTATCAGTGACGTCCACCTAGGGAATCTTCCTCAGCTGCTGTCCCTTCATATGGAGGAAAATTGGATACGAGAGTTGCCTGAGCGAAGTCTTGCTGAGGTGGCTAACCTTCAGGAGCTCTACATGAATCACAACCTCATCTCATCCATTTCCCCGATGGCTTTCCAGGGTCTCAGCAATCTTGCGCGGCTCCACCTCAATTCTAACAGGCTGAAGGCCATTAAAAGAGAGTGGTTCGACCCCATGCCAAATCTGGAGATCCTGATGATAGGTGAGAATCCTATTCTTTCTATTGATGATATGAACTTCAAACCTCTCAGTAATCTCCGCAGTCTTGTTCTCACTAGAATGAACCTGTCTCAGCTTCCTGACGATGCATTGGCTGGTCTTGATAACTTAGAGAGCATCTCGTTCTATGATAATATCTTTCCTGAGGTGCCTCATTCTGCCCTGAAAAATGCAAAAAATCTTAAGTTCTTGGACCTAAATAAAAACCCAATTGCGAGGATACAGAGAGGGGACTTTGTGGATATGTTCCATCTGAAAGAACTGGGGATTAATAGCATGCCAGAGCTAGTTTCCATCGACAGCTTTGCCCTCAATAACCTTCCTGAGCTGACCAAAATAGAAGCCACCAACAATCCTAAACTCTCCTATATCCATCCTAATGCTTTCTACAAACTACCACGGCTGGAAACCCTAATGCTAAATGGCAATGCTCTCAGTGCCCTCCACAGGATTACTGTCGAGTCCCTCCCAAATCTCAGAGAGGTTAGCATGCACAGCAACCCCATCCGCTGTGACTGCGTAGTCCGCTGGATGAACATGAACAAGACCAACCTTCGCTTCATGGAGCCTGATTCACTGTACTGTGTGGAGCCCCCGGAGTACGAAGGCCAGCATGTCCGACAGGTGCACTTCAGGGAGATGATGGAGATTTGTCTGCCACTCATCTCTCCCGAAAGCATGCCTGGGCATATTAAAGCACAGAATGGGAGCTCGGTGTCACTCCATTGTCGGGCCTTCGCTGAACCAGAGCCAGACATTTACTGGATCACCCCGTCTGGTACCAGGGTCCTGCCTAACACCGTGTCTGACAAGTTCTACATGCACCCAGAGGGAACTTTTGACATCTATGATATAACAGAAAACGAAGCTGGTCTTTACACTTGTGTTGCCCATAATCTGGTTGGAGCTGATCTTAAATCTGTTTCAGTAGAGGTGAATGGGTATTTTCCCCAACCTGCAAATGGGTCTCTGAATGTCATGATCAAATCAGTGGAGACAAACTCCATCCTGGTTTCGTGGAAGGCTGGCCGTGGCACCCTGGCTCCCAACATTAAATGGTATACAGGGTCAGATGCTAACCATCCCACCACAGCGTTTACCACCAGGGTTCCCTCTGACGTCCAGGTCTACAACCTCACGCATCTCAGCCCCGCCACTCTGTACAAAGTCTGTGTGGATGTCGGCAGCATCCACTACAACCATGACACCAAATGTGTCAATGTCACCACTAAGGGATTAGAGCTGGCAGCCAAGGACATAGAAAAATGGGACGCAGCACTAATCACTGTCTTCGGTGTGCTCTTGGCTGTGATTTCAGTGGCATGTCTGCTTATTTATGTGTCTCTGAGGAACCACCACCTTTATGGGGATATAAGGAAATGTGACTCCAAAGCTTCGCTGATACAAGTGGAATCTACCGGTACGCACTCTCCTTTCTTTACAAAGCTGTGGGTTTCGGGTAAGGGACTGCCAAGTGGAGTCAAAGTGAAAGCCACAGTCATAAATGTATCTGACAATGCCTTTTAAGAAGCGCAGCTTTGTAGAGCACCACACACCAACTACATGGAATGGACAAGGCCATGGGCAGGGGTGACAAATCTATAATACTGTTTGAAAGGCATACCCATTGCTGGTCCCTGGCTCAGATACACTGGCAAAACTATTATCGGACTGGGATGGAACAATTTAAAATAGACTACATGCTCTCCCAGGGTCAACCCCAGCTGAAATGGTGGCTTTGGTAACCGTTAAATCAAACCAAGCTAACATCATCAGAAAGGGGCATTTTCTGCAAAACAATATATTTCAGTCCCATTCATAAAGAGATGCAGGCAGAGTAAAGAAAGTAAAGATGATGATGGTCAACTATCTTGTAATTGACTGTTAAATGTGTTCTGAGTTGTGGAACTGTTTGTGTGGTCCCAAGCAATACCGTCTGTGCTTTGTCAAACATCCATAGACGAGTTAGAGAAACAGTAATAACACCTGTCTATTATGGGAAGGGAGATTTAGTAGAGTAGACAAATTACAGTGACTATGGTGTAAGCCTTTTGATGAAATATAGACCCCCCTTTTCTATTTAAAATGGATTCTTGATTTTTCATGGAAATATTGTTATATATTCTATTATGTTGATGTAATGACAAATCCTCTGTATCTGAACAGTTTGAATAGGTTTTAAATTAAGGCAAGGAGCAGACTACTTTTGATTACAACGTCACATTAAGCTTAATGAAATTCAGCTACAAAATGAGTATGTTGAGAGGACATTTGCCAAATGGCTGTTTATGCTGTGTAGTTCTCATTGCAACGGTGACTAGGAAAAAATTGCGTTGGACTAAAACAAATATAACAGGTTGATTAAAACTGAGGTGATTGATGTGTTGTCTCCTCACGAAGCGGTCTGTCATGCCCTGGTAAGTGCCTACAACCAGAACTACATTAGGTAAACAGAGAAGAAATGGAAGAAACAGCAAAACATGGCCATGTCATCATTGCAGAATCACAAGCTATTCTCCGGTACTTTTAGTGAAAATACTTTCTCAGTATTTTTAGCATACATATTTTAAGAAAACATTTCGTTGTTGCTTTGGGTGTAAAGTTAAAAAGCCATTTTTATATTAACTGTACTATATGTGATCAATGGGCACAACAGACTTATTAAGAAAAGTGCTAAGAAAAAAATAAATGTCATTGTTCCTTTTACAAACAATTGCCTACTTTTTCCTCATTTGCTTTCTTCTCATATTTGACATAATGCACCTGGTTTATTTCAAACCAATATGCATGGTATTATACTGCTATTATTTTCGCCGTCATCCAACCATGGGGTAATGTCAACTGTGTAATGACTTTTACATGTAACCTTTCAACTGCAAGCATGTAAAAACGAAATATCGATAATGACCAAGAAGTACCAAGGGAGTCTTTTGAGTCAGACTATGGGATGGTGGAAAAGTCAGAAGACTTCAGCTGAATGGTTGAATGGTCGTCCTAACCACGGGAAGACGGAAAAAAAACAGCAACAAAAGAACAGAACTCATTAGCCGCCTCATTAAGAACATGTTCGTCCTTCAGCTGGCCTCACTGTGTTACAGCTACAGCTACCTGTGCTTAGACAGGGACACAGCGTCCCTGTGACAGAGAGATAAAGTACAGTACTGAAAAGTCAAAGCAGGGTGGGACAGAGACGAGTCTAAGCTTTACACTCCCATTTTATTTGTTTGACTGCATTATCCAGCACAAAGAACATTTCACATGAAAAAGCCAAGCATGATGAATGGCTGTCAGAGGCAGAGTGGCATGGTGGATTTATCAAACAGGGCCTAACGCTCATACATCAGGCCAGCCTTCAGCACCATGGACAGAGGCTTTTAGAGCTGAGCCATCTGTCAAAGACAAAGGAAGTTAAAATATGACGCTCTGTGCTCCTCAGGTAATGCTCAGGTCGGACTGAGTCTGTCTCTTTGCAAATACAGCCACAAAAAACGAATGCGCAAACAAGCCTGGCAGAGCTAAGAATGCACCTGTACCCACATATAGAAAAAATAACATTGCGCGCACACACACACACACACACACACTAAATCAGCCAACCTTCTATACTCCGAGGTGTAGCAGCTTCAGTCTCCATCAGACCGCGTGCTCGGAGAAACACAACATGACAGCCAAAGAAGCCACTAAATGAGTTCACAGACCAAACATGTTTTTTGAGATTAAAGCAGCTCATGGATATTAGCCATATTGTTCTTCCTATTTTTTTATATATTTTTTTTTTTACAATTCATGATTTGATTTCATACTTGAGTGAATAAGCTGAATATTATCCAGAAACTCATCTCTCCTGCTGTCTGTCCCAATATCAAGCATTTCCTCGATCTTGTTATTTTCTCTCGCCCTCCACTGGCACGTTTTGAGTTTGTTTTTTTTTTAATTATTTGTACATTCAAAGCAACCTATATTAGAGAAAAACCCTCTGGATTTAACTTAAATCCCACATGAAAAGAACCAGTGAGCTGTCACCATTTAATCCGCAGTGAGGAAGAAAAAAATGATGTTTCTCGCTGAATCTTCAAATATTTCAAATATTAAAACCACCTTGTTCTATTCAAAAAAAGCCATCTGCTCTGAGGCAGATATTAAAGCATGCTCAGTGAAGGCTTATAGATTGGTGCTCCTACTGGTTACATACTCATTTTAATTTTGCGAGGATCATTGTCAGGGGGCCTGAGATTTGCAGGTGCAATCCACCAGTGGGAGGTGCAAGTTCAATAGTGCATTTATTTATTTCATTTTGACAAAAAGTAGTCATTAAGTCAGTGGCTGGCAGGTCATTTTCCTTTTTCATTTTTAGATGAAAAGAATTATAGGAAATGTAAATTTGTAAGCTTGCTTAAATTTTATAGTATAACTCAGCTGATTTAGTCTTCTACCTCTCTCTTTCCTGGAGAACGTGGGAAGGTATTTTCACACTTTGTATTTGACCGTTCTCCAATTAGCTCATATTTATAATAGTCGTATTCAGACAACAGCCTGATTTTTTTTCTTACTTTTATAAAGCTGCAATAAAATATTAAATTCCCTTTCTATCTGAGATACGATCCTATACTATAGGACTGCACTGCAAGAGCTGCAGAGAGCAAACAATGTTCAAGCTGCTACAGGCACTTTTATGTTTGAATTATCAGCTTATTAAAGTTACAAACTTCAACCTAGGTCAGCCAGTGTAGCTACAGGCAGCTACATTCAAATGAAAAGTGAAATGTCAACATGCATTTACAATCTTGCTGCTAGCACTAAGTTTAATGCCATTGCTTGCTTTAGGAGGCCTTTATAGCCAGCTATTGGAGGAACAAACGGATGACCTATAAATTGCAATAACAAAGCAGGGATTGCTTTCATGACAGAATAAAAATGGATCTGCCTCTTGACAGAAAAAATATTACATATCATGATGGTGAACCTTTATCAATTTTTGCTGCAGCTGTGTAGGTTGTTTCCTGTCATATCACTTTTGGTGTAACTCCTGATGACAGGTGAATTTTTCATACACACCACATTTCATCAGTGAGCCAGAATTTGCCCAGCGCATCACCATTCTGAACATGCATTGCTGTGTATTTCCTGAAAAGTACAGACAGAATGTCACAGCAGATTTGGTACGGCTTGTCAAAGAGCAACCAGTCAAAAGCCATTTGTGTATGGGCATTTCTGCTCTGCCTGGCCTCTACTGTCTCCATTTCCATAGCCATCAATCCCAAGGCGTCTCCAACATGCAGTTAAAAATGACGTTCCCCCCCCCCCCCCCCCGTCTCTGCAGTGCATAGCCATAATAATAAACTACATGAGCATGCATACACATCCACATTCATGAAATCCATTAATATAAAGCGAAAGTGTCCCACCAAAACACAGCTGCTATTAGTCTCTTCCATTTTGAAATAACCCAGTGTGCACCCGATAGAGTGCTGCTTTCACATTTACATATTCCCTCTGATTCACAACTTGCATGACATTACTGAAATTCCACATTTAGAGGAGGAAGGTGATTAATTGATTCATCCCAAGGAACCAACCAAACCAGCATACTAATACATACGGATCCATATTTTTATAGACCACAGTAAGAAATCAACCTGGATTGAATGTGGAAATATTACACCACAGAGGGCTTTTCCGCTAATTGGAAGACCCATTCTCAAATAGATGATTGGTTTCCTGGGCTACTGATTGATTGCTCCCTCCCTTTGTCTGTTTCCTCTATGAAGTGGGCATGCATTCGATGAATGCAAGAACTTCTCAGTTTTTCACATGCATGTGGTCACATTAATGATGCATTGGGGGAGAAAAAGGGGGGAGAGCGCGTGCCTAACAAGCAAGGACATGGAGGAAACCTCTTTTTTCTTAGTAGGTTTTATAAAGCATCGTCAACCTGATGACACAGATACACCATCGGTCCCATCAGAATCATTAGCGCTACAGAGGCCATCGATATTCATGGCAGCCCGCATAAATCATCACCAAACATATCTTGTTGTGAAATGGTGGAAGAGCCACTTACAGTTATAGTCCCTGTGTAAGTACCACCTTTTTTTACTGCAGGCTAATGCTTCAAAAAGACCTGATGCAGGCAGATGGAAGGTTTAAAGAAGAGTTGGGTAATAGTTGTTCATGCTGGTTACAACTTTGAGGTTAGTTTCCAGGGTGTTTTTAATTGAAATGATGAATGCCTATACCACTCACATTTGCAAAAACCTTGCATACATGCTAATTTACTCATTGGTAATTATGTACTGGCCAAATTAATAGAGCATCTGTGCCTAATGTCACAATGTTTCATATAATCAGGGGACAGTTGGAGAGGAGGACATGTAAAAAAAAAAAATTATAAAATTTTAACCTCAATGAGTCGATGTTTTTATGTGGAAGTGCAAGTGTTCAGTACAGAATACAGAAACATGCAGTAAGAAAGATTTCATACATAAAATCTATGTTTTGGTGTCTCATTAGTCTTCAGTACCATTTACCATTTTTACCTTACTTTTATTTTCTTACAAGTTTTCCAAATTTTACTCTTTACTCTGCTTTTCTAACTAAAAACGTATGTATAATTTCATATAAATGAGGTTTATTGACCATGAATTCCAAGAATAAGTTTAAAACCTATTATTAAACCAGCTCAATTTAAAAAAAAAAAAGTGCCAAAAGCATCCAAAAACGCATCAAAAGCATGGAAAAAAGTGACAAATACATCGGAAAAAGCGACAAAAACATCGGAAAAGCACAAAACAAAGTTCATTTTCAATTTTGACCTGGAAGGACCAGTTCATGTTTGACGGGAAGACAAAAGGGTTGATCCTGGTTGAAATGATCTAGAACAGTGGTTCCCAACCTTTTTTCCTTGGCGCCCCCCCTACTTATGTCTAAGAAAAGCTGAGCCCCCCCTCCGAAACCGAAGTTGAGGTAACTGTCCCTTACTTTCTTTTTTGATACAGAGGAGTTATCAGTACTTTTACGTTTCTCCGCCATGTTTCATTCATAAAATAGTGATGCCGTGGCGGCAGGAAAAACCAGGATGATAGCAGCTAGCAGCTAGCAGCTAGCAGCTGACCTGATGACAGCAGGGTCCCAGGTCAAGAGGTCCCGGAGGTTTGGCCAAATAAGTAGCCTGCATACAAGTTTAAGTGAGAACAAAAATATATAGTTTTTATACAGACTTTTGTATACATTATATATTCTAGTGTATTATCATAATTTCTTTAACATGTGCAAATATTTTTTTTTTTTACCCTCAACCTCAAACCAGATAAAGACTCGCGCCCCCCCTGTGATCTTTGCCGCCCCCCTTAGGGGTCCCCGGACCCCAGGTTGGGAACCACTGATCTAGAACAACAGTGTCCTCTTATTTTCAAATGAAGGCAACGTGAGTAAAATGAGAGTAAAAACGATGATCAACACTCATATCATTGGCTGGTGTGTGCACTATGGGTACAAACAGCGGGTTTTCATGGATGCTGTACAGTAGTTAATTTAAACTTCAGAACCACCTTAAACATATTGTTACATAATAAAACCTGACAGAACCCCTCATAAAACAGATTTAAGGCTCTCTAAAATTAAATTGAGAGATTAAATTGTATGACCAGTTCCCAGCAGTGTAGTGATTTCAATAATTTGGCTCTTTTGAACCAACTGACCTCAATAACTAAAACGGATTGCTTCAGTCTTAATGTATACAGTTTATACTTATAATGTAAGTATGTGTAATACATTTTAGTGTTTAAATAATAAATCCCCATTATAATGTGATTTAATTAAATGTCAGAAATGTTTAGTTGAATTGACCTCTTTCCTTATTATATGAATTAATGAATTATTTTATTATTGTTTCATGCATAAAGAAAATATGCCCAGCCCAAACAGGCTTACAGGACACCATTATTTACATCAAGGGACCAGATACCAGAATAGCAACATAAATTACATATTTTACACAAATTAAGAGACAAAGGTCCCCAACTTATACACATTCAATTTAAACAACCACTCCATCAGTTCACCAAAACATTTCAGGATTTTGAACAGACATTTCATTTAATATGGGTATTCTTAACTCATCATAATAAGGACAATATAAAAGAAAATGGGATTCATTCTCAGCGTCTCCTAATTCACATAGTTCACACAACCTTTTATCATTTTTGATGTTGAAATCTACCAACTTCAAGGGCAAGAGGAAGGACTCCTGTTAGGGCCACTAATGACCTCTGACTCCTATAATATAATAAATCATTAAGCTGTAACAAAGTTCAGGACCATAATAATGTTTGATTTGAATTTAAGTTTGTAATTTTGGTTTTGACAAAATGTCTTTTGACCATTTTTCTTTAAAATATTACAAGTAACTTCCTTCTGATTGTGTTCATGCTGCAGGTAAATTATTATGATATATATATATATATATATATATATATATATATATATATATATATATATATATATATATATATATATGTTGTAATTTTATTTCTTCAGAAAACAGCATGAATCTCAGTAGTCCACAGAGAGTTGTGTGCTTTACCCCAGAGAAACACCTTTTTATTAGTCCTGTTATCTGACGGTTCACATTTCTCCTTATGTCTCCTTATTGAATCCAGAATCCAACCCAAATCAACTTGAACAGCCAAAATAGGAGCAAACTTATGAACTCCTAAAAAAATTCTATATTCCAAAATAGATTTGGATTGGTTGTTTGTAAGATTGGTTCTTCTTTTATTTTGTCATGTTTATCTTGATCGTACACTGCAAAGCTACAGCAAAATAATGCAATCTGGTAATTATTTATATATATATATATATATATATATATATATATATATATATATATATATATATATATATATATATATATATATATAACAACCAAAGATAGTGTTTTGCAGGGAATCTATAAGGGGAAAACTGGAATACAATCGACTTGCCTCTTTTATAGTCCTCCTCAATGTATAACTATACTTAGGTTATTGGTATTCTTTATCGCTTCTTAATCTCAGAAAATGCAGTTGTCAGTTATCTGAACTGCATTTTAGCATCACAGTCCTTTAGTTTCAGATAATTTGTGTACTATAGGAATGTGGCAGCAACAGGGGTCTATGGCCTAAATAAAGTATCTGTGTGGATCTCTTTCATCATAACGGGTGGCCTTATTCTTTGATGTAATGATGGCAGCGTTGGGTGGAGAGAAGGATGGATTTTATGAGATGGGGGTCGAGGCTCATGAGGGCCATTTAGTGGAGGAACACATCAGTGCAGATAAAGTATGTTTCAAATTACTGTTCACACCTGAGCACACGGCAATCATATTTATGCACACGATACTCATCAGTTTTGCCCCTTGCTCAGGCATTAATGCTAATCAAGCTGAAGGAAGGAAAATATGTCTTTGTATGCATCTCCCTGCAGTCTGTCGGAGCTGTTTTAACCGATATTTTAAACTTGCTCTCAAAATGAACACACAAATGGCTGTGGTGTACCATCAATCATCCTCCCAACCCCCCGGTATGTGTGGATGGTGACTCTGTGTGATTCCATTCACTGTGGAGCAGCATGTGGCTCAGAGTTAAGGTTACACAAAACAACCATATTGCTTCAGTTCATTACACGCTTCCCTGGAAACTGGAATAACAATAACCAAACCCCCATGTTTGATCTTCATTATCTTTTTGATAGATCCCTTTTCTCTTTCGGCCCTTTCTCTCTGTTGATATTCGTGCTTCTGTCTCCCGTTTCCTCTCATCTCTAGATAAGACAAATCCACCAGTTTAGATTAGATCACGGCAAAAGTGAATGACCGTTTCATATTGATGATAATCGTGTTTTACATAAATTATCTATCCAGATTATTTGCAATTGAAATGAAGAGAGCGGGGTAGTTAACAATCTGGCAATCTGCTCTTCTCCATAATGTACGCATCCAGAATGATGTTTCTACTGACTGAAAGCTGTTCATCTATGAAATAAAAGAAACTGAGTGACCTATTCAATTGTATTATGTTAATGATGGAATTAGCAGCAGACTGTGGAAAACCATCACATTCATTATTGTCCCAATAACAAATGATTCTCTCTTGAGGCCATGTTAAAACATTTTCACTCAAGAATGAAAATCAACCGCGCAGTTTTGCGAGGGTTATTGAGATCAGTAAAGAAAAATGTGTCAAGAAAAAGGCAAAAAAATATATCAATATATGACTAAAAGCCCTATTTATGTACTTTCTGTGTGAATAGCTGTAGAGATTTGAGCCATTTGTAAGCCCTTTCTCTTCTGTCAGAAGAGAAAGCTTTCCTCAGTCCTCTGAAGTGTGTCCAAAAGAACACGGGTGGTAACGAGGGCCTGGCTCCTCTCTCTTAGTCCTGAAGGCCATTAGTGGGGAACGCTCTTCGCTGCATCTTGATTCTAAGAAATCGCTATTTTGGTCTTGATGGGCTTTTGCTTTGGAGCCGGGAGACGTTTGTTGCCCAGGCCTTCCGCTGTGGGCTACTGACAAAGGGTGTAAAGGTTGAGCAAATGCAGGTCGCAGTTTGTAACTCTGGCAGAGGATAAGGTGAAAAAATGGGAGAGGGGTTTGTTGAGCCTGATCCGAATCAGAGGGGAACTAAGGTAATTCAATCAAAGGAATGGGACTGCTCTTAGAACAAAGAGGTCTTAAGCTCACAGCAGTCAGGAGACAGACAGAGATACTCTGACATAACTCAACCAAAGCCACATTAAGTGATTCAGGGGGCCAGCCAAGTAAATGGATACTAGGGGTGAGCAAAAAAATCGATTCAAATTCGAATCGAGATTCAAGCTCTACAGATTCGAAATCGATTCATAGAATTCCAAAAATCAATTCATAAATATATTTTTTTTTCGTTTTGACACTATTGTCCTGAAATTACATCACCTCCCCTTTCCCATAGATGGCGCTGCGTAGAATTCACACTGACGCCTGGGCACTCTTGTCATAATCAGAAGAAGAAGGAGTGCATCGGAGGTAGAATTATTCAACCTGCTCCATCCCATGGATGTATTAAGAGAATGCTCCATCCTCATTAAAGGCGAGAGTTTGGACACATTTCTATCAAGATGGAACTTGATAGGAATCATGCTATATGCAGGCTTTGCAAAGCGAAAGTTAAGTATTTTGGAAACACCACAAACTTGAGAACTCACATGGTACAGCATCACCTAGAGATTAACATTAAAGACATGGACGAACAACAACCTAAAGTACCTCCACAACTGCTGGAGACATCGCAACTGCACAGCGGAGCATGCTCACTCCACACGTAGACCAGCTTCTATTTCTGCAAAAGAATGTACAAATTCCAGCCAGTGGTGGACTATGAACTGGTTACTTACACACAAACACACACACACACACACACACACACACACACACACACACACACACACACACACACACACCTAAATGTGTATCCATTATGTGATTCTGACACATCACAAAAGTTCTGTTGAATGGACTGTAGTTGCCACAGTAAGAAAGGGCCTGATTTTTAGTGTTTAAGATCAACGTGCCCAGTCAAGTTCACATTTCAACAGTCAACCTGGTAGCTAAAGTACTCCTTAAACCACATTTAGCAGTATGTTTTGTTTGATCTGAGTACAGCACTTTAAAGCTAAATGTAAAAGCTTTTTATTTAACAGTTTTATACTTGAATTAAATGTATTTGAAAGCTGGCCAAAGCTTGGCACTTTTGCTGTTTTTAGTTGCAAAAGTTTTTATTTTTGTATGAAGATATAAAGTAATATCAAACTACATTTCATTTGTTGTGTTTCTTTTCTTTTAAATTGTATGTCTACTGCAATCACATGGGAAAAGTAACTACATTTACATACTGTGAATCGTTTTTTGAATCGAGAATCGTTTTTGAATCGAAAATCGATATTTAATCGAATCGTGAGCCTAAAAATCTGAATCGAATCGTGACATTTTCTGAATCGTACACCCCTAATGGATACCTTTATTATAAGTGTAAGATTCAATGATGCACTGATTCACCTGTTTTTTTTTTTTTCTTTAGATTAAACCATCATGTTGCTTTTTTCTGTTTTACCCCTTAACCAATGCTTTTACTCATCACTCATACAGCTGGTTGATTTTTAGTCATCTCCCTCCTCCTGCTCGTGCAGTGTATTTTCATAGTTCAATAGTCCAAATTGGATATTGTTTATGGTGCATGATATTGAAAGCAGACAGACTCCTGAGGGACCGGCAGCAGTCTTGTCGACTGACTGAACAAGCTAACAAACAGATCCAAGTGATTTTTGTTGATGCTTGGAGGCATGTAGCTCCCCAAGCACAACAAAGGGACATTCATTCTATATTTATGCCACCACGGAAGTGTCAGAAATATTGATGACCCTGGGCAGAAATTAGCCTGCTTGTCAAAATAGAATAGTGCAAATGCAGGTTTTTTCTTTTCATCCCGCGTGGCGTTTGCAGTCTTTGCAAAACTCATCAAGTAACCAGAAATTGTGACTGAACAAGCACAAAGCCCCGAAACACTGCATCATTGTCAGTCTAAATTTAAACTAAACACATCTGTCATTTTGTGTCACTAATGCACAAAAACGCTTCAAGGTTATGAAAGTTACTTGCTTAATTGAAGTGAGACAACTTGTTTTCTGTTACTGCCATAAGGGAATTTCAGTATCAGCGTGTATCTGTCACTGAATAGAAATGTCGAAAATAAACAAGACTAAATTGACATTTTTAACTGTGATTCACACAGAGGCAAATTGTTCAGGGGCTGGCACGCCCTCTTTTGTTTCTGTTTACTTGGCTAACTGAGTTAGAGAACTCTAATCCAAGATCCCTTTTCACAGGCCCAGACTTGTAAGTAACAGATGAAAGCATTGATTCCCGTCTTAGATCGATTCCTTTATTTCCTTAACTCAAAGTTCAACATCAAACTCTTAACTGCAAACAGCCAGGCCAGGCGGAGAAAACCATAAAAACATAACAACGAAAAACATCAGCACCCGGAGAAGACAATGGCAATTGATCAAGCATTCGGCGAGAGAGGTGGCATCTCTCCTATCAGATTCATTAGTTTTCCGGCCGCTCTGACATTTCCATTTGCACACTCCAATTGACAAAATAAAATACCCGTTCGGCTCTCATCCCTCAGCTCCCTGCCGGGTAATCACTCCTCCACTGCACCATACACTCTCTCCCCCTGTATTCCTCCATCCCTCAGAGTGCAGCGTCATCATGACGGAGTATGAAACATAAACAGAACGTATGCCTTTTTTTTGCTGAGGAGTACGCATGCCACTGCGCATCCCTTCAATATGGGGTCACTTGTACAAATCACCTCAGGGAAGGGCACACTTTTCATTTTCCTCCCATCACCACCTCTCGTCTCTTTTTCCCTCTCCGTCGGCCTCTCGTGCCCATTCTGCATACCTAAACAAGTCCTCCGAAGTGCAGCCATCTCCTAGAATCATCATCAGCATCTCCCTGCCAGACTATTGACTGGCCACACACACTTGCAGGGAGTCTCTCAGCCATCCATTTCATTTAGACACAACTTTTTGACTCCTCCACATTAGGGGTCAAACAGGCTCTTTTCAAAAGCGACCCGGAGTGGAGGTACATTATACAAATTGAGTGGCAGGAGGGAAGGGAGTGAGGCCGAACCTCGGCGGCTCAGTGAACCCAGACGACCTCAGGTTTTCTTAATGATGTCTTTGCCAAGCCAGATGGAGACACATTGGATGATTATGCTGCAGAACAGGCAGAAATCTCTCGGTCTTGCTTTTTCTTTCTACACCCCTCCACCGCCACCACATCCTCCCAAACATCCATCACCCTGCTGCTTCTCTCTCTCCCCTCCATTCTCCTCTGTCTCACTGTTTCTGTCTTGCTCCATTCCACCTCTCTCTCTCTCTCTCTCTCTCTCTCTCTCTCCATTTATCTTCCCAGTCCCAGACTTTCTCAGAACTCCACCCATTTAGAGCTGTGGTAACACGCTGAGAGACTTTGGTCAAATCTGATGATGCTCCCCTCCAACAGTGGCATTTAATCAATTGAAATCTTATTTTGGGGATGAGCAGAGAGGAAGTTGTTTTTTTCATGAGCTGCTCTATAATACAATAATACAGCCAGAAGGCCAGGCCCCTCATCACCGGGGACTCCATAGATTGAGGTGATTGAATTTTGAATACGGCCTACACCTGGCAGGCTGTGCTCACCTCCAACTCACTTGAAATTTTGTAATAACATATAAAAATGTCAATTAGAAATGCAAATTAGCGTGAAAAAAATGCTAATATTGCTTTGAAGTCGGTCTGATTTGCATAAAACATGTTTAGGGATATTTAAGGGCTTGTCGTTTTTAGTGTAACAGTAAACCGTAACAGTAAAATACTGTTTCCTACAGCTTTCTTGGCATTTTTATTACGTTTTAAAGCAAGATGTCTTTCAAATTCTAGCATAGCTAGAACCAACAAGAGCACCAAATTAAATGACAAGAGGTCAAGTGGAAAGCATAAAAATATAAACAGCACTAACAGACTAAGACAACTATCACAACAAAGGAGTAATAACAATGTCCAGTTCAGATGCATAACAGTAACAGTTGTTTGTAATTGCTATCCAGAGCAACATATACTTTGCCTGGGCACCAGACAACCAAGATGTCTGCAGCCGATCACTATGTCGTCAGTATTTAACGAACTGGGCAGTATATTTTCGCTAAAAAAACAATCAGATGCACTTTTTTTTTGAAGAAGAAAGATGTATTTGCCATATGATTTTTTTTCCCTTCCACCCGCTTCGCGCCAAGTCCAGCCCTAATGTGCTGTGATTGACTTGTACTACTGTGATGTGATAGGCTATCTACTCCGGACGGACCAAGTTACTGGTCTCTCAGCACTACGTCACATGTGGATACCCGTTTATAACGCCCCATGAAAATCGAAAATTAACTGAAAGGTTGCAGACTAATTTGCATTTGTGATTTGGTCTGGCGATGTCAGGCTAACATATACTGTAAGCGTCTTCTTATCCAATGCCTCAATAAGCAGGATCACATAATTTATCAGACTGTTACCATTTTTGCACAGATAAAATATATTTTTTTTAATCTGACAACTGTATGGTTAAGTTTTGGTTAGGTTTAAGCACAAAAACAACTTGGTCAAGACTGGGGAAACATCAAGGTTTAGGTTCAAAATACTACTTCACTAAAGTTAGATTGTCGTAATGGTTAAAATAGAAAGCACTAATAACAACCCTAAAAAAACCCACGTAGCTCCTATGGCGCCATTTTGATGCTAACAAGCCATCACCTCCCGTTAGCATTCCATTGACTGCCATTCATTTTGGCGCCACTTTGACAGCGAATAACTTTACATCTGAAGTGTTTAAAGACTCTATTTGCCCACTGTTTATTTCTAAAGAAACACGACAATGTATAAAAGGCTTCATTACCTTGTATCTCACGTTATGGCTCCGTAGCAGACGTTTTTGTAAAAATAGGCTAACGATTGTGTCATAACCACGCGACTTACTGTTGCACAGTAGAGAAATTACCGTACAGTACAGGAGAAGCTCACAGGCAGTTTCGACTTACATTAGCTGTTTAAGTTTAATTACTAATGTTAACTAGCATTTTAGTTAGCAATAATTAGCCTGTGCCCATGTTATCTCCTTACATATACCTACGCTCTCCGTCTCTGCAAGATTGGGAATGACTGAGATTTCTCTTGGCACAGCTACCAGAAGACTTACAACTTTCAGACACGTTGCTCACGTCACATCTACGTCGTCTCTCTCAGTTGGAGGCTGCGCAGTAATGCTCAGCGCTCACCGGAAAAATGCTTCTAATATCCTTCACTGGTCTCCGTCCAGAGCAACGGGATCTGTTGGTCCATTTTATATATGTCTATGCTTCTTTTCTACCATAGTCAAACTTCTTAAGGCCATCAGAGGGCTTTGTCACTTAAATGCTAAACTACTAAAAAAAAAAAAAAGAAGAATGCTGTCTTTTTTTCAACACGAACCATTACAAATAGATAGTTGGCAACTTCATAACTTTCACATCAGTGACATTTTCATATAAATAAAGATCTGTTTTCAGCACTAATTGCCCATTGATGTAACACAATATTGATTAAACCTACACACAGTTCATTAAAGCTTTGACATTTGCTGTCTTAAACATTCAGAGTCAGGTTGTCTGTGCCTCTGGCCTCGAAGATAAATTAAAAAATAAAAATATAAATTATACATTTTGAACTTTAAGTAATAAAGTTTTTATTTCAAACAGAAGTCTCCATAAAGCAAATATGCCCTTCATGCATCATGTACAATTTGATTTCTTTCATATGTAAAGCAATTGTGCATTCACAAAGCGGGAGTGGAGAAGAACCAAGTGTCCAGTATTTTTCACTGACTTCACTTTAAGGTAAGAACATGCCGGAGCTGTAAGAATGCAGGATATGAGCTCTGCATCAGATCCACCATCTGACAGAAGATGCAGCCCGTTAGTTCGTCCACAGCAGATGGAATGAGATAAATGGTGGTCAGGTGTCTCCACACACACACACACACACACACACACACACACACACACACACACACACACACACACACTAGTCTTCACATGCAATCACTGCTGTCAGAAGTATTCAGATCCTTTATAAGCAATACAACATACTCCATCACAAGTAAAAATACTGCGTTCAAAATTTCACTTAAATAATAGAACAGAAGTGTTAACACGAATTAAAACTAGTATGCAGAAAAATACACCCCTGTGTGTTACAATATATTATGTTACTGCATTATTTTTACTGATGCGTTTACAGTAGTTTCAAGCAGCATTTTAATCTTTCAGTTGGTCGAGGTGGATTACTCAGATCACCTCACTTAGGACCCACAGGAACTGTGTGGCGGTGTCTGTATCTGCAGAGACCCTCTGCCTGTACCTTCTTTTTTCTCTTCATTTTGCTGTGTTTGGGACGTTTCTCGCTGTTAGCCTCTATAAAAATGTCACTGCACTACTCATGAGCCAGATTGTAAGCATGCATCTAAGAGAAAGCTGTAAAAATGGCGGACAAAAAAACGCAAAAACAGTGAGGCGAAACACCAAGTGGACAAAACTCGTTCTAAAACATCTGGGGTTGGCTTTCACCTGCTGGCGAGCACCGCAACCCTCGTTGAGCCGGGGAGGAGAAGCCAACTTTGAATGTTGTGTTTACAAACCGCAACCGACAAATCCTACTGATTCTGCCTTTAACCGAGTGTTTAAGTTGCCAAACAATAACCACACCTTGGACACAGGACACAAACATTAGTCCCCAGCATGTTAGGTATAAAGTAATACTCCTGCCATTGCCCTCGACCAAGGCGTTGGCCTCAGAAAAACAGCTGGTCCCCAGGCACTGCCACTGCTCCTAAACAGTTAGGATGGGACGAAAAGCAGAGGACAAATTTTGTCATGGGGATTAATAAAGTATAACTTAACACACATAAGACCTGAAGTGCAATCATGCACGTAAACAACACACAGGAAGCTATGCACAATTGCTTGGCACACACACAGATTCACACAGAGACTGATGCGGCCATGACTGATGGTGATGATGATGACATGGCATTTGGCAGGTCATGCACACAGATGGTGGACACCTAGCGATTTCGCTGGCTCGCTGTGGCGTGTTAGATTTGGAGCAGACGCCTGACATTCCTGCTGCTTCCTTAGGAATGGCAAGTTGATTAACAGAACAGATGTTCTCACCTCCTCCATCACTGACAGCCAAACACATGATGACCAAATCTGACTGCAGAGAAAAGTTGATTCAAGTTTGGACTTGCCTGGCAGCTGTACAATGACTAAAGCTAGTCTGTGATTGTGTAAATCAGAAGTAGCCTTTATCTTGATAGAGTTCCTTTTAATTCCGGGTCTCAATTTAGCAGCATTTACTCTCGGGCGGGGATCTTTCACACCCCACACCAAACCATTATATTGCACACTCAAACTATCATTTAATGCATCAAAATAAGATAAATAAATATGTGCATGATGTGATCATTGATATAATGCCACAGAGAGAGTGTTAAGAGTGACTGCATTTTCTTGAGACACAGCGCATATAGTAAACACAGAGACTACAACTGGCTATGATTGGAATAGCAATGACCTTTGTCGTATTGATTTTAGCTGGGTTTGCTCTAGGACGGGCTCAGGCATAGGCTTGTGTGTGTCTTCAAGTGGCACTGAAATCTGTGGCTTGGCCTTTTCTTGAAATACAAACATTCCTTCAACAGAAATAGCCGTAATGCCCCAATTAGGGGGTGAATAAAGATCTGACAGACAAGTCTGAGAGCTGCTCAGGAGAGAGGTTTCTTTCCATGTTCCTACCAACTGTATGCAGTGGGCAAGAGAGACACAGTTCACCTATATATACAGTATATATACACAGTATATGCTGTGCAATACATTACAGCAGAGCCTTTATTGGCCACAGAATTTTTAATGTTTTGCAAAAAAAAATACCAGTTTCAAATACGAATCACATGCTATACAAGGTAGTAGCTTTCTCTCTTTTTGTCCATCCATCGATCCATCCATCACCGTATGTATTCAGCTCTTCATTCAAATATCCATCCATCCATCTAGCAACCCTCCAAGTATCCATCCATTTATCCATCCAATATTAATCATATATATCTATCCACCCATCTAGAAGTTCTATCTATCTATTCATCTTACCATCTATCCATCTTACACACCAAAGACAGCTCAATGCAATGAGATACACATGCCATAATGACAATTTAGGGAAAATGAAAAGAGCCCCATAAGACAATCAAACATTTCAGTGCAAATTAAGAGTCAATAAAGCCCATTACATTGCTACTTCACTGTTCTGTGATTAGGCTGTGGCGTCTTCTGAAATAAATTTACTGTGGGAGCAAGACAGCAACAGAATACTGGGAAAGGAGGTGCAGGCTTTAAAGGGCTTCTCAGATGACTAACTAAAGGTCCCAGGCACTCCGCTACTAATTAGTTTGATTCACCAGGCATGCTTAAAGCATTGTGGTTTGTTGTTTTGCTATTATTATTTCCTATCTTGTGTTGGCGTCCACTCTTTGAGGCTCCGCTTAGTGTGCCATCTGAGGCCCTATGGAAAGAAATAATCAGAGTGGGGCCCACCCTGAAGTCACAAGAAAACAATGTTGTTTTCTTTTCTCCATGGTGTTAAAAGATTTCAGAAACCAGAGTAGCTTGAAATTAACCTTACTGTAAGATAGAAGAAAACGTTAACTGAGATAAAGGGAGTAAACACAGTACAGGAATTGCCACCAGATACTTTCAGAGGCGCAGGATGTTGCAGTATAATCTCCTCATAAAGGACACTTTCGAAGCAGACACAGTGTCCCCAAGGCTAGGTGAGATGGCAGCGCTCAAACGGCAACAAAAAATTTCGAAAAAGAAATGGTGGGGGGAGGAGGGTTATGAGGAGGGAAGTAGATACAGAAGCAGAAGATTAAAACTATCATTTACCTTAAAAGCTGGAAACTGACGTTCCGCCATGTGAACGAGTTCAATACAATTCATCACATTTTCTCTAAAAGCAGCCTGGAAAATCTATGGAATTTAGGCTCCAGGAGAATGGTAGTGGTTAAATACTAATCAATAATGTAATAACATTCGCAGGGGTATGTGACCACAATGAATTCTAATCCTGAAGTCCTGCCTTTACATTTGTTTGGTATGAAACATTGTGGCTTTTGGAAGGTATACACAATACAATAATTTAATTACTATTATTTCTTTAGATATGACAGAAGTGTACTGAAGCGTTATACATGCACGAAGATGACAATATTTAGTAACACTTTATTTAAAAGTATCTACATAAGAGTGACATGACACTGTCATGATACATGAACCCTAACCCTAACTTGTCATGACAAAAACCGAATGACACTTACTAAAAGAAGCGTTATGTCATAAACGTTTATGACTTGTTTATAATGTTTATGACACGTTCATGACAGTGTCATGTCACTCTTATGTAGATACCTTCAAGTAAAGTGTAACCCAATGTTTTCTAATTATGGTGTCGCTACACATTTCCCAGAATTACCGTGCAAGACATAAAAGCTGGATTTTAAGTATTTGTAAACATGTAATTAAATGTATGCTGAGCAGTGCTGTAACCAGATTACATTTGGCTGTAATGCAGTAATGTAACGCATTGATAACCCAGTAATCACATTACAGTTACTTATCAAACAATTATCAAATATATTATTATGTTACTTGCGTTAAAGGTTCTTCAACTTTCTGCATAACGTCCGTTTTCGTGCGTGCTTCCGTAACACCATACAACTCATCCGAGTAGACGAAACTAAAATGTCGGAACCACCGCTTAAGACGTCTTTTGAGGGGTGGAGGTATGGTACAAAAACTTGATTGTAAAGACAGTGTAAATTGTGCCCAGGCCACAAACACCTCTCCACCGGCACAAATACAACATCCAATCCAAGCTAGTTGCTAAAGTCCCCCGGACCCTGAGATGTGGATGAAAAGAGCATGTTGCAGACACCAGCTAAGACTTGATTTTCAACAGCAGGTGAAACAAAGCAGAGATAAATAAGCTTGTGGCAGCATACACAGTGGAGGAAATGTTGCCTGTTTCGACAGTGGAATTTCCGTCTTTCCGAAACATACTGGGCAAAATACAGATATTGAAGAGCGGACGACCACCAGTACTTCTTGACAACTTTTGTGCTGATGTTCATAACTTTGTTGTCAGCTTTGTGGTATTAAAGAGCATAAAAGAGAGATCTTGTGTACACTACCGGTCAAAAGTTTGGGGCCACTTAGAAATTTCCATTCCACTCCATTACAGACAGAATACCAGCTGACATCAGTTGCATTGTTTTTTTTAATTAGGGCAGCAGTTTTCAGATTACATTATGTGCTTACATAATTGCAAAAGGGTTCTCGACTGTTGTAGAAAGAAGTGGCTGATCTTTAATGCAATATCTACATTGCCCATTATCAGCAACCATTCATCCAATGTTCCAAAGGCACATTCTGTTTACTCATCTGATATCATTTTAAAAGGCTAACTGAGAAAACATTGGAGAACCCTTTTGCAATTATGTAAGCACATAATGTAATCTGAAAACTGCTGCCCTGGTTAAAAAAACAATGCAACTGATCTCAGCTGGTATTCTGTCTATAATGGAGTGGAATGGAAATTTCTAAGTGACCCCAAACTTTTGACCGGTAGTGTATGTCCTCATTATAATAAGGGTTTGTGTTGATCTGGGCATACATGAGGTTTAACTTTATATTGTTATTTGGCAAGTAAGTTATGGTGCATCTCAAGTAAAAGTAATGTAACTACTAGTGTAACTAGTTACTTTCAGCAGTGAGTAATGTTGTAAAGTAAGGCACAGTAATGTGTAATCTATTACTTTTTTTTGAGTAACTACCCCAACACTGATGCTGAGCCTGTCTTCTAATAGAACTGATACTACAAATATGTCAAACCTGCATTTTGAAGTGTGCTGGATGTTCAAGTAGTACAGTCAACAAACCATGTTCTAAACATTTTTACACTCTTCTGCTGACTTTGGAATTTAACTTCCATTAGCAACTTACGTGCAAAGAAAAAAAAAATGCTTGGTTAACTTTCCCAGCACAATGACAACAACTTACTGATGTCAGCGCCCGTGTTAGCCCCAGAGCCCATCTTTACCAACAACAAAATATAGAACTGGAATTCTGATGATTTGACAATCAGATAAAGAAAACGCGGTGCACGTCTCCGGCAATGATGAGTGCCTGCAAAACAAGTGCTGTGCAGAGCCTTGCAGGTAATGTATTGACTTCTGTGGTGCATTAAGAAAACACATTCAGGAAATAGCTGCTGCCTCTGCATATGTTTTCAGTATTCTGCAGGAATGGAGTTGGGTTAAAAACAGATGTGCCACCTGCCTGTGAATAGGAAGTTGCAGTCAGTCAAAGTTGTGAGGGAGAGAACGTGTGTGTGTCCTGTGTGCATCGTTTCACTAAACAGTGAACTCCAAGAGTCTGCAGGAAAAATGCAGAATAATTCAAATAGTTTGGCACAGTCACAGCAGAACAGCTTGTATGCATTAATTATACGCAAAACCTTAAATTAAAGATTGGTGCTTTTTCTTCCTTCACCAGTTGTGTAGGGAAAGACCCAGAGTCATACTTGAAATTGTTCGTGATGAGAAGACTATTACTGAGTGACAAGATGATGAATCATGGGGTTTTATTGTGGTGCTATTTATGGCAGATGGTTGCACAGATCAACAGGTGACAGCATCGGTTGGACAGCTTTTGATGGTGTAAATGAATGACGAGCAATTTGATTGATTACAACTGTTTCGGAGTTAGAAGTGAAGTACAGTAAATGTAATTAGTATAGCAAATATTTTCTCAATTTCTAATTTGTTGCATTGGGGAAAGCTACACAGGCTAGTAAACAAATTAGCTGTTAGCTAATGAAACAAGTTTTTATTTTTTATTATTTGTGGATTTCTTTTCAAGACTTCGAGCTCTCCTACCTGTCCTGGCTTCCTATGCAGCCAGGAATGAATGATATTTTACTACTGCCTCCTTTTTTCCTGGCTTCTCCCCTTTTACCCTCTCCCCACCCTGAGACCCCCGCTCATCAGTTGGTTGGTAGAGGGAAGCTCGTCTGTCTTTCGCTTATCTTCCTTAACCACTGTGCAGTCATATCACCCTGACCTGACAATCCATCTTCCGCCATCTCCCTCCATCACGTAAGTCTGCCTCCATCACATGAGTGTGTGTGTGTGTGTGTGTGTGTGTGTGTTGGACCTTGAGCTGTCAGGCTGCGCTGTATTTTCCAGCCAGAAATCATCCATGTTTTCCCTCCAACAGGCCCTGTATTCTCTCCTGCTCGCTGTCAGCAGTGGCTGAGATTTTATGCTCGAAAAATGTCTGTTTGGTCTTGTGTAATAAAGAAACAGAGCGGGCAAGAGCATCAAGCGGTCTGCCTTGCTTTCAGTTCACAGTTTATTGCGGTTGATGTATCTGAAGACAACCGCTGACAGCTCTGCAGCCCTTTGAACTCTACATCAAAGGATGACAAAATGGTGGGTACTATGTGGCAATTTGATCAGTTGAAATGAGCTGCCGCCATTAGATGGGCTATTACTGATCTGAAATTCAAAAAAGTTTGTGGAAAGCTTGTTAACCCATTGCCACTGAACATATATTTCAAAATAAACTATTTTGTGACTAAGCACTCAAAAATGGAATATTTCCATCCTATGGACAGTGAGTGACCTGTTTTCCCAACTGGCACAAACTCCAAAGCACATTTGCATGATGCTAAGATGTCCCACTTATCAGCTGCTGCACAAACTGCTGGATCTTAACTTTAATGGTTTTAAGCCTACCACAAACACAGACACAATAAAATCCTTTTAGATCCCACTATGGAATTGTGTGCCTTAATACTGCGGGGTACATAAAAGCAGGTGCCAGAGATATGGTATGTTTTGGCATTTGTCAGTTGCACAGCAATCTATTTCAAACATTTACAGAGCACAGCAGAGGTGATCTCAAGCTGAGTTTAAGCAATCATTTGCTTCAACACACTCAGAAGGAAAATAATTAAGATGAAATCATGATGGAAAAATACTGCATTGTGTAGCATGTTGTTGCTCTGCAACAAATCAAAGACAGTATAGCTTGTTTTGGGCATGTGCTGTAATAGGTAAATGCAATTTTACAGGATAGCAGTGCTGAAATAATCAGTTAATTAATCCATTAGTCAAACAGAATAATAACTGACAACAATTTTGATAATCGATTAATCGTATTTAGTCATTTAATAACCAAAATTTACCAACATTCTCTGCTTCCAGGTTCTCAAATTTGAGAATTAGCTTTTTTTTCTCTGTTTTGTATCATTGTAAAATTAACATCTGTGGGTTTTGGGGCTTTTGCTTGGACAGAGCAATTTGGATTTTCCCCTTGGGCTTCTTTCAATAGTTCTTCACTATTTTTGACATTTTATAGCTCATTTTAAATAAATTGATGACAAAAAAGTCAAAAAAGAATAATACTGAATCAATATAAAAATAATCGTTCAAGTCAATTTAGTTTTTCTAGAGCAGTCATGCTGGCAGGCACTTAGTCACATTTCTATAACATTTTTTTTACTGTACATGGTGCAAGTGTGAAAAAAAGCCATCATAATGTCATTGAAGGCAAGAAATACAACATTCTTACATATGACCTTTTTTGTGATAATGATAAAAACCAACTTCGAGAGAGTGGAAGGTGCAGCAAAATGCTGCAGTTTGATCATGGAAATCAATTTGAAGAGGCATATTTTGTCTCTAGGGAATGACCTTTGCAAGCTACAGATGCTACACTACTTTGTAAAAATGGCTGAAATTAGAGAAATGGGGGGGGCTCATCCGATATTTGGGCCAGTATGGTATTATGTAACATGTATGTGCCACATGCCAATTATTACACAGGTACTGTGGCTCCATACGTAATGATCCTGCCAAAGACAGCATGGAACCTGTTCTTAACTGAGACTTATTGTATGTGGTAAAGCCAACAAGCCATCACTTTAACAAACCACTTGCATTTCTTTTTGCCTTCCTGTCTGTGAACTACATCTCATGCTTTACTGTGAAGACAGCCTTGAAAGGTTTAAGATCAAATTAATGCACATTGCGATCAAAAATTCCACCCCACGCAATGTCTGCTGAGCATACTTAAACGCCAGCATGGCACATATCATATATCACATCTTTGACAACGGATTTGAGATTAGCATACCGACTAGTAAACCAAATGGTAATGCCTGCAGTGGGATGGCTGCCAGCTATATCAATTTGTGTTTTCCTAGAGTACATACGATGCAGCTGAAGTAGAGGTAATTAAGTGGATAGACTGCCTGCATGTTCACAGAATCTTCTATTTGTTATTTTGTTTGTGTGCTGTATATGTGAGCACATTTGTCCCAAGGGATATGTGCTGTCTCTTTCTTGTGGGTAATTATGGGTAATGTAGGATGACAAAAGAGCACAGTCACATAAACAGCAAAGGACTACTACACTGACTAAGAGCACATTGATGATCAAATGTAGGCAGATAATCCCACAAAACACACACACACACACACACACACACACACACACACACACACACACACACACACACAGGTTTGTGGCACTATCTTTGTGGGGACCCGTCATTGACATAATGCATTCCCTAGCCCCTTACCCTAACCTTAACCATCACAACTAAATGCCTAACCTTAACCCTTACCCTCACCCTAACCATAACCTAATTCTAACCTTAATCCTAAAACCAAGTCTTAACCCTCAAACAGCCCTTTGAAGTTGTGGGGTCCAGCATTTTGGCCCCACAAAGCTGTCGGGACCCCACAAGTATACTGTATTCCCGTTTTTTGGACCCCACGAATATAGTTAAACAAGCCCCACACACACACACACACACACACACACACACACACACACACACACACACACACACACACACACACACGTAAATACTCAGCTCTTAAGTGTGTATTAGTAAACACACATTCTGCTAGTCAAGCATGTTCTATACTGTAGCATCTCATCAGCTGTGATCACTGTGAGACCATTAGATTGTGTTAGTCAGAAGGCAAGTGAAATCAGATAATGCACAGCATGTACAATTACGCCTGAATGTCTGTGTGTACATAGTGTATGTACATTTGCATGTACGTGTGTGTTGCCTCTCTGCATGGAGTACCAGTGCCATCTCAGTGTGACCATGTGTTTGTATTTCTATCCAGCTAAGCGAGGCAATTTAGCCTGCTGGATGCATAGCAATTATGCAATAGTATATACATGAGAAAACAACTATGGAACACCAGCGGGTGTCTTTTTTACTTTGCTGATAATGGATCACCAGGGCTATTTCTCATTCTAACAAGCTAAACAAACCTCTATCCATCCATGACAGGAGATATTACAACAACAACAAAAATATGTATTCACCCTTATATAAAGTTATAAATGTATATGTACTGTGGTGCAACATACCATTCAACTGTATCTTTCTCGGTTTAGACTAAATCTGCCCAATAAATGTGAAGCATCAGCAAGAAGCTGGTTAGCTTAGCTTAGCAGCTAGCCTGGCTCTGTGCAGAGATACCTGTAGGTTTTTTAATGGATTAAACAAATGAGATACAATGTGTTAATTAGTGAGCCTTAGAGGTGATAGTGGGCAGGTTTATTTTACGTTAGACATTGGCTTATTTTACGTTAGACTTAGTTTAGCTTAGCATAAAGACTGGAGCAGGGGGAAATGGCTAGGCTGGCTTTCACCAAAGAAAATGTATTACAGCACATAACAAATCAGTCATTATTATATTCCTGATAAACAAATGAGATACATTGTGTTCATTAGTAAGCTTTAGTGGTGTTGGTAGGCATATTATTGAACTTTGACAAGAGCCAGTCTAGCTATACCCTGTGTTCCTTAATTAAGCTAATCTAAGCTAACCAGCTGCAGGCTAAAGCTTCGTATTTAGAGTAGTGCCTACTGATATGAGAGTAATATCAATCTCCTCATTAAACCTTTGAAAATAAAGCAAAAGGGCACATTTCCCAAAATGTCTATTCAATTATTAAGAAAATCTAATATTAGTTGTTGATGTGCAAAAAAATTAAAACCACTCGGAGGTAAAGATGGGTCAATCAAGCTAACTTTACAGGGTCAAATAAAAGGAAATTAGGAAGAGATCATGTTGTTTCCCTGGTGTACATCCTAATTATAATAGTTCACTTCACAGAAACACAGCAGGAGGTTTAACACCAACATTATGTGTGGATATGCTATGGATAAAGCAGCACTGCTGTCAGGGTTATAAATAAATCTTTTATAAATCCTCCCTCTATGTGTCTCAGGTTAGGGAATCAGTAGGAAGCCTCACCGGGAAACACAGAGCTCCCCAGGCATAAATCACACACCCACACTATTTTCCATCCAAAATCCCCCTTCTTTATCCTTTTTTCCACATTCCCCTCTCCACTTCCTCTCACTGTCCTCCCCCCCCTTTTTCTTTGCTCTTCTGGCTTTGCTCCTCTTTTCCAGTTTTCATCATGTTGCCACAACTTCTCGCGATTGCTCATTATGCTTTTTTTGTCCTACTTAACATTTCTCTCTCTCTCTCTTTTTCTCTGTTTCCACTGTAACCTCTCCTCCTTCTCCCTTTGTCTCCCTCTCTCTCGGTCTCCCGCCTCCTTCTCCAAATTTAAATCACACCATCCTTTGTCTCAAACTGTGTGAGGATGAGTAGCCACCTGCCAAGTACAGCATGGTTGTTGAAATTACACTCAAATTATAATTTACTGTTAATAAGATTTTGAGGCAAAGAGGTCAGAAGTCGAGACAGAAGAAAAGAGACAAGTGGGGAAAGGACGAATAACTACAATGTGCTTTTTACTGCAGTTTTTTTTATCATAGTCAGAGATACTGGAATTATTTAGGAGAAATTACCACAAATTGTGTGTGTGCCGATTTACTTTGTCTGTCCAGTTGCAGTGTGTATTTGCACACCATGTGTGGGTGTGTGTGAGTGTACTTTTATGTGCACATGTGGGGCCTTAATTCCAGCCTCACCATCTAATTACTTAAATTGTGCTTACAGGTCTTATTGTACTGTACACTTTCCCTTGGAGAGCAATACCCTGTCTTCCTGCTTGCCTGCTGCATTAGCAGTAGAAATAAGCACATTAGGCAATGTTGTGCTCCATAATAAGTACTGCACCTGAGGGATGTTTTTAAGTAAAAATGTCTGGACAGAAAGAAAAACAGCGTTCTAGCCCAACCAGTCCTTCTTTTCCTCTTTTTTTTCTTCCCCCTCCTGTCCTCCTATTCTGTCCCTCATCGCTCGCACCAGGAGAGATGAGTTTCTCGAGTGCTGGCCACCCTTCACTGCTGATTGCTCTGTGATTTTACAATTATTAGTAGATAGGACAGTTCACCCTTAAAAAAAATCGTTTCTCTCAGCTTTCTCGCCAATCAACCTGTCAGATTGCTCCATGTCACCTCAAACAAAAGCACTTAAAAGAGTACTATGGTATTTGGGAAGCCCTTCTCTATTCTATACTCGTCACTAATGTAATTGTATAAAGATAGGCTTTATTTTTCGCAGTCATCCGGCCTTTACTTTACACTGGACCTGCAGTTCCAGCTCGGTTCAGCCAGAGCTACCATGATGGTACAGCAGCCCCTTAAAACCAATTACAACCTTTAAAAAAAAAAAGTAATTAAATGCTTACTAAAACTAAAAGATCCAACATATAGATACATAATAGCGTTTTCCGATCAGACAGGATCAGCAGGATCATAAAAATTTGATTGTGACCTCCAAAAATGTTACAAATCAATGTTAGCATAAATTACTTGTATGGTTAGATCAAGGTAAATGAGCGACTTGGTTAGGTTTATGGAAAGGTTGTGTTTTGTGTCAAAATAAGTTCTCAGTTAAGTTTAGGGATTTGTGGCTATGCATATAAAATAACCACTATATCAAGGTTAGGGGACCTTTGATTTCATGGTTACAATAATACACACACAGACACACACAGACAGACAGACAGACAGACAGACACACACACACACACACACACACACACACACACACACACACACACACACACCATTACTTTGGAGTTGTCAGGCTCAATTGTCCTGCAAAATCATTGCCAATAAGTTAAGTTACACATGCAGAAAGGAAGGAAATAAAGAAAACAGCTGATGAAAGCAGCACACGGGGACTGTGGCTGTAATGCTGACAGGCAGTATCTCAAGTCATTTAGAAGATAAATTCCTTCACTAATTACCTATAAATTAGCTGTTGTTGTCACTTTTCCCTTTTTTACCTAAAGATGTGTTGTCTTTAAATTGCATTGCCATTAAGTAAGATGAATATTGTTCTAGTAGCTCTGGCTAAATAAGCATTATGATGTGGAATATCACATTCACACCTTTTGTAATTACTAGGAGCACAACAAACAATACAAAACACTGCAACACCCACACACTCACAGAACTTGACGTACATACAATATGTAAAAACATGTTTAAGGGCCACACATTACCAGGGGACTTCCACTTCATTAACTTTAGTAAGGGCCTCTGTTTGGGTGGGTTGTAAGAGGACAAAGTGTTCCAACACATGGACGCATCTAATGAGGCGAGACGGCAGGATAGAGAAAGTGTGAAGAGTGTGTGTGTTTGTTAGTTTGCAACCTAATCACCAGTCCCCAAGTAATGACAAAAACACGAGAGGGAGAGAGAGCCACTGATGGAAAGAAAGCAGCCATGTGTGTGTGTGTGAGGATTGTATTTACTGTACATGTGTGTTTAGAGTACTACACATGTCCTCACTGATATTTCTCTCAACATAAGTGTGGCATAGCTTCAGTGAATTGCTGTAACAGGAAGATAGGAATGTAAGTGTGATTTTGTCAAGTCTTTTATCCATCTTCAAAGCTACTTAAGGGGAAATTTAAGGAGAACAAATGGAGCATTAGGGCCCACGTGGTTAATCTAACCTTCAGCTTTCATTTTCAAAGTTACAGTCTTTTAGAATAATATCCTACTGAATTTCAAAATGCAGCAGCTACAAGAGTGAAATATAGGACAAAGATGCCTCTTTCATAAAAACTGCCGTTTGTATGTGTGTGTATGTGCGTGTCTGTGTGTGAGTGGAGTACATAATTTGGCGCTGCCTGAATAAAATATTTCCCAGGGGCCTCTCTGCTTGGCGCTTCGCTGGGGGAAAGCCTTGAGCATCTTTTCAAAATCACCCCAAGAGAGAAGAGGAGCATCCATGGAGGGATTAAATGAATTGTCAACCTTCTTCCTCTCCGTCTTTGCCACGAATAACAAGGGGCTTCTGGGGTTCTCTCTGGGTGCAATACGGTATAGAGGATGGGACGTCCGATCCCATGTGTGTGAGTTTGTGTGTTATTAGAAAACCCTGGTTTCTGGATTTTTGCCATGGGGCAAGATTTCACCAAACACACTACAGTACACTGCTTTGATCACACATCTCAGTTTGGCTCTCCACAGCCATGATTTTACGCTAACCCTTTACCTCTGGCAGAAATATCTTCAAGCTGCCAGCATTTGCAGAGTTTAAATTACTTTATTAGAGGAGGCTCAGCAATAAAGACAGAAAAACATTTTATAATGTGTGCTTAAAAGGATTTTTCTTCACTTCATTACATCGAATAATCTCTCAGCTGTGCGCATTAGAAAGATCAAAAGGTAAGATACAAGAATGTCAAAACTCAAAGAAATGCAATATTGTCTAAGGCCATGTGTACGTTTTTCCCCCCTGAGCTTTTAACTTCTTCTGTGCTAAAATAGCATAAAATCAACATGAAGAAAACAAGATGTGCAGAAAAGGTGCTGCACCTTGGCTGGCTGGTTCAATCTAGTGTGCATAACATTTTGCTGATGTTTAGCAGGTATAATATATACCATCTTGTTTAGTGTGTTGCGCCCCCATGAGGAATTCTAAGTAATGACAACAAAACCGTCAGCGCGTCCACATGATACAAGCCTTACGTGATCACTCACACGCCACCACCACTCCTCAATGCAGATGCTAGTAGCCAAAGACGACACAGAGGATTAAAAAAACATGATGGACTCTTCAGAAAAGTTAATTATATTCACTCGAGCTTCTGCGCGTGAAAGTCACCGGACAACCCAATCTTCTGAACATAGCCATACTGAGAAATACAGAGAGAGTTGTGTGGCGCTGACAATCTTAATTAGCTTTGTAGCAACTCATTTGGCAATGGCTTGAATGTAACAGAAAGTTACACACTAAAGCTTTAAAGAATTTCCAACGTTATCACAATTCATCCCAAAGGGAACATGAATGTATTTACCAAATTTAAAGGGAACCCATGCAGTAGCTGTCAAGACATTTAAGAAAAAATCTCTAATTTCAACCTCATGGTGGCGCTAAAAGGAAAAGTCTAAGGATCACAAAAGCCATTAGGATTCAACCTCTGGTGATCATGAATCTCTCAACAAAATTTAATGGCAATCCATTTATAGTTGCTAAGATATATCAAAGTGGTAGACCAACCAACTGACCAACATTGCCATCCATAGAACCATGTCAGCTACATGGCTAAAAAGCAGATTTCACAGCAATACTACCACTTCTACTGGAGTTACATTCACTAATGTATTTTGCCTCCTTTAAGTTTAGTTTTTTTCCATGAACAAATAAATTACACAAAACAAGCAGAAAGTTACCTCAGTTAGAAAGTGTCCGTACAATCTAGAGAGAGCATCTGGAGCTGTTACAACACAATGAGTTAATGAGTTAACATTATGCTTCAAATGACTTGTTGTTTGTCCTAAATTAAAAAAAATTAAAAAAAAAGAGCAGATGGTTCTGGCTTGAAGCTTGAGACTCGCTCTTTCAAATCAGAGCTGAAAGTCGGATGCTGAGCTACTCCCTGTTGCGTGGTTAATTACACCATGACACAAAAGACTAAGACCTGCTGATGACACGAGGAAGAGAAGGAAGAGGATGAACAGCAGGAGGAGGAGGAGGAGGAGGAGGAGGAGGAGGAGGAGGAAGGGAGGCAGTAATATCGCAGGTCGTAAAGCCATCAAAGCTCCAGTAAATGTTGACTAAGTGTCCTTGAGATCACGGTAGAAGGGAGAGGAGTGGGCCTCTTGTGTGTGTGGTTATAACAGACTTTGTGTGATCACATGTGTGCACACATAAGTCAACATGTGCCGATTCAGTACATGTGAGGATCATTATGTGAAGGGCTGTGTGAATGCTGGTGAGCGTGCATATTAATCCTAGTGTGAAAATGGCAGGCTAAAGAGGGATAATAAGGCTTTACAGATGACACACTATTGGCTTCTACAAATGCATGATACTGTCATCATTAAAAAAAAGGATCATATCCGTATGAGTGAGCCAGTGATCAATGAGAGTCCTTTCTTGCATCTCTTGTCTTTAAATCTCTAAGCAATTAAGTTATAGGCTAAAAATAGTCTATGAAAATATAACAATTAAAAAGTATTAAATGTTAATTTTCTTTCAGCTCAAAATTGCACATTTAATTAACCCTGGGAATGAAAACACTTACTCAGTCACTGTACGTCAATGTAGGCAGTGTAGTTGAAGTAAATAATTACTGTTTGTATAGAAAACAATAATGTTTAATTGTGAATAAAACAGCAAATAATAAAACGCTTCCTTGTGCTTGCTCTCTCACTCACACACACACACACACACTCCATAACAACAAGCCTGCAGGGTGTGACTACTGTAAGCAACAGACTAATCAGGCCGTCAGCACATGTGCAAATTCAGATAAATGAGCACCAGCATATGTGTGCAACTTCCACTGCTGACTCTCAGCCAATCACCACCTTGCATCTGTCCTAGAGGACAAGGCAGGAATACCTACAATGTGTGTGTGTGTGTGTGTGTGTGGTGACAGGAGCCCACCACTCTGTTTATCCCATAATCCGCCCTCTAAGGGTGAGTGTGCTAAACACGGATTGCGCTCCCCATGTAATCTACAAGGGCATCATCGCCAGCATACAGTACGTGCATGCACATATACAAACACACACACACACAGATGTTGGGTGGCCTTGAGCTACATCTGGGACAATAGATCTACTGTATGTGCATTAACACAAACACATTCAAGAATTTTGTGTAGAAAAAATGTAACATAAGAAAAATAAACAGAAACACCTGTCTCCTTGTGCATACGCAAACACAACGTACTGGGTGGCCTTCAGCAGAATCTGATAATTTCATTCAGGCAATCAATGCTCATCAGCCCACAGGCTGGGGGGTTCTTTGAGAACATGTGCTCCTGACTCTCTCTTTCTCTCTCTCTTTCTCTCTCTCTCTCTCTCTCTCTCTCTCTCTCTCTCTCTCTCTCTCTCTCTCTCTCTCTCTCTCTCTCTCTCTCTCAAACTCAAGCACTCACCAATTGCATTGTTCAGTTGCACCCCATGGACAGACACACACACACCTCAAAGAACAGGAATAATGAGGGATTTATATTCAACTTCCTTTCTATGCAGAATTTTGCTCAGAGTAAAACAGAGAAAAACAAAAACACAAGGACACTCGGGGATCTCGGCTATAAGCCTCCTTTTGCCCCATTTTTTGCCCCCATTTTCCTGAACTCTGAGTTGATTTACCCTGAGATGGGAAACTGAGTTTTTGGTTCCAGAACAGCTGATTCGAGTTGGTTCAATCAACTCGGAGTAGGTTCACTCAGAGTAAAGCACATGCCCTACCACTATAAAAAGGCAGCATGAATGGAGCCATGATACTACAATTCACCATGGTAACAACCACAAAATAACTGGTCGGCGGAAATACTCATGCGCACATACATCGAATATATATTTCGTTAAAAAGGCAACACAGCGGCTGCAGCAAAAGAGAGAGAATTTGCATGGGAGAAAATTGCTTTAAGAGGAAATGCGTAAGTTCCAATATAGTGTATTAATATCATATTTAATCATAAGTATAATATTACTGGTGAAATGGTATTTAACCTATAATCTATTTCATTTAGGTGCAATCCTGCGGGCAAAAAAGTCCTAGGCCTACTAATCCCATTCTGAGGCTGCAGCACCATCATTAACAGAATAATAATTCATAATCTTTTATTTCAAAGGGTTTACATCATTCACCTGCAATCCTGTGGGACTCATTTTGAATGGCTCTTACTGGTTTGTGTCCAGGGAACACTACAAAAACGTTAAAACATGTTTCAGAGCGAGTCACACTCTTCTGACAGCGCTTTGCTATACAGTGGCTTTATTAATATGCTCCGCATCACCAACGTTGTAAAGAAAACTGACATTTGCAAAAAAACGTAATGCGACACAAATAATCTGCTGGGATGTAGAACATGTCCATGATGGGTGACGTTAGTGATATGAGGACGGATAAGGTTATGTACAGTACATAACTGATAGACTGGCAAGAAAAACGATACCGCTCAAATAGATAGTTATCTGGAAATGAAAATCCATCTATAGTCGGGGCCTCAATAGCATCTTCCAACGTATGTTTAACTCCCTGCAAAGTAATACAGCTTCTTCATCAACGGGATCGTTGAAAAAAGGAAATGCCATGTTTTGAGAAAAAAAAACATTTTATAGTCTGCCTAACACAGTTAATAAACCAACCCTGTTTTTTTATTCATGCAGATAACAAACTGCGCTAAAATGTGCCTGATACAGACTGACTGAATGAATGAACGAATGAGGAAATTAAAGCGCGATGTGTCAGAGGGAGGAGACTGAGAGAAACTCGAGGTTTATTGAAGAAAACCTGCTCCTGACCAGGTTAGGTTCACAGGCTCAGTTACCATAGTAACTGACTCTGAGGTTAAGTTACCTCTCTTTCTGAAACGGGCTGGAGTTACCCCTCTCTCTCAGGTTTGATTAACCTCTCTTTCTGAAACAGAAAACCCAGATTTTCCCTCATCTCAGGGTTAACAAACTCAAGTTTTCACTAAACCTGCTTTCTGAAATGGACCCCAACTCAATTTCAGCTGCTAAGAATTTCATTTTTCATTGTTTTTACTAATTTATTTTCATAGCGTTGGTAAATCTGGCACGTTTTGGTTTTACATCACAATACTAGAATTTAAAATGACTATTCTTCTGGGCAAAGCAGGCTATAATGATAGGAGATCAGTGTAAATGGTGAAGAACATAACTGCCACACAAAAGCATGTTCTTCTCACTGAAGCAAAACTGCACAGTACATGCATGTGGCCCATATGACATCCTGTGAGATTAATGAAAGAGCTTAGAACCATACTGCTCGCAGTGGCCTTCATTTACGAAACAAACGTACAACAGAAAGCAAGCGCAAAACCGGCGTACAGTCATCTCCACGCAAAGCTCGGCATTTATCAATATGGACGTGAGCGGAGGCTACGATCAACTCTCACGTCAAGTTTAAACTTGTGTAAGTTTTCGAGTCAGTGTGGACTTGCGGTGCAGCATATAATCAGTTTAACAGGAGAAGGAGAAGTCATCAGTTGATCACTTATCGGCAATGGCAGATCTGGTTCTTTTACAGTGGAAGACCTCGGTGCACAACAGTGCACACGCACGCACATGGGCCACGGTGGAGCGCTCCATCGGATTGATTAAGGGCAGATGGCTCTACTTGCATTAGTAGGCGGGACCCTACTATACACGCCAGAAAAAGTCTGCAACATTGTTTCAGCCTGTGGGGTTCTGCACAACATCGTGTAGGAAAACAGGGTGCCATAAATGTAGTGATGGAGCCAGATGACCCGATGCCCAGAGAGCATATACGAAGGAGACAGGATATTATTCCTCGCTTTTAAAGTGTTATGTTTGGCAATGATATTCAATACAGGAAACATGACGATGCTCACGGTTGCCTGGTTCTGACTCATGAAAAAAACTCAAGTAAAATAAAAGACACTGCATAAACTTCACTACTGTGTTTGTTTAAATATAGGTACACTATGTAGGCCAAAGAGATGGCAATATAAACCTGTACATTGCTATTAGGACTATAGCATACATATGTCAAGGAGTATAATAAATTAAATAAACTCCGGTTACTACCACGGCTGCCAAATAGTAGGCCTACACACATTAGTGCAAATGAACCTGAGATGTCAGGGTTTCAATCTCCACCTCTTCTTAGCCGGATTACGTCTCGCCATGTCGTAAATTGTAGGGGCGAGGCCTCCAAACCGAGAATATATTGGGGCGTGATATTTAAATTCCGATCATTTCCAGCCGCTGCATTTATCAATGTACGACCATTCTTACGCTCTGATTGGTGGTGTGATATGAACGTTTCATGAATCACACGTGAAGCCTGTCGTAAGATGATCTCTGCGCTCATATCTGTGCTGGTTTCTACGTTAGGTTGATGGGTTGGGCCAATATGAGCCACACACACACACACGATAATAAGAAAGTGTTCTTCTTGCTCATTAGAGCATCTCTATCCTCAGGTTCTGCGGCCACAGGACAAATGAGCTAAGGCTGAAAGAGGGTTTCCATCATCCTTTATCTTTTTGCCTCATCTTTGCTCTCTCAGAGCCTTAAAAGCTTAGTCTCTGTCCATCTTTCCCACACTGCCTTTTCCAATCCATGTCTCCTTCTCTTTCTCCTTTGTTTGTTTCTCTGTGTTGTACAATGCATGTACCACTAGAGCTGCTTTCTTTCTTTGTCTGGAACCTTTCATCTGTGTCTACACCTGCGGCCCTCCATGATCTCACAATGAAAAAACATTTTAATACACCCTGTCTGAACAATTAGTGCTTGAGTTTTCGTCATTAAAAGAAAGACAATTGGACGAAGTAAGAAAGAATATTTCTCGAAACGCTGCCATTCCAAGAACTCTTTTACAGCGGCCATCACTTCAGCAATAGCACCTACACCTCACTGATTCTATTATCCGTTCCTCGCTCTCAGCGGGGGAAGAGAGTGCCTTGTGTATTCCTTCAGATGGCAAGACAAGCTTTGAAGAGGCTCCTTCTCTCTCCCCCCAATAGCTGTCTCAAGGATAAGGATATTTAATGTGAGGAAGTGAAACGGCCCAATGAACCAACCTCGGCACAGCACCGTTACATCCCGTTCCACAGAACATAAAAGCCAACATGTCCCTGCAATGCGCATAAAACCTGAGGCCTTCAGCCATGTGTAGTGCTAGATGGGGTACAAAAATTTACATAAACGACTAGACTTAGTCGGCCTTTTGTAGATGTGTTTCTGGAATTTTCTTTTCCTCCTTACTTGGATGGATATTCCATGGTCAGAGGTATAGATTGGTGATGATCCTTTACTAAGAATAAAGAGCTTTGGCATAATTCATTGTTGCTCTGCGCTTAGAAACACCGGTCTCTGCATGTTACAGATGTTTAAAGAAATAAGGAGTCTGGCTCAGCCTAATGCATGCGTAACAAAGTCAGTTATTTGGCATGTGTAATTACCTCATGAAAACAAGTACCTCCTCAGTGATCAAATCAGACTGACACATCTGCATGACTGCAACTGTTGCTTTTCCAAACGATGTGAACCACTTATTGCAGCCGTAGGTATACTATTGAAATAAATACATAAATTAAAACGGCCCAAATAAAAAGACAAGGACATTTGAGACTTACTTTGGGTACCTGTGCCACAAAGTCACTTTTCAACGGACTGTATCTGTTTGCCTGTACAGTAGGTGCGTGTCTCTGTGTGCTATGTGTATAGATGTGTATGATTTATTTTCATCAAGACATATAGCATTAACTGGTGCCAAAGCCAGAATCTAAATGCAGGAACGTGAACTCAGCTACACCTCTACGTGGGAGGTTATACAAGAACCTTATCGTACTTCCATTTCTATTATCCAGTGGAGAATGCAAGCAAGCTGGCAGCAGCTCCCACTGTTGTTTATTTGTCGTTATAGATTTTTTTTTTCTCTCTCCCTCTCCTTTTTTTCTCTAATGGAACCCGGCACTGTGCCACCTGCCAAATTGTAGCGGTAGAGAGAAAAGAGCAAAATAAATACAGCCTGTGTGTGTGTGTGTGTGTGTGTGTGTGTGCAGGTGAGTTGGGGCTTGTGGGAAACCAAAAGACTGTGTGTGTGTGTGTGTGTGTGTGTGTGTGTGTGTGTGTGTGTGTGTGTGTGTGTGTATATATGTGTGAATGTTGTGGACTTTCACAGCCTGTTATTTGTCAGGGCATCGGAGGCCGTTTGGCAAATCAAAACACAATCCAGTGTTATTGAATTGTCTTGTCGTGTCGCCCCGGCCCAGTGTTTTAAAAAGTGACATGTGTGGCTGAATCAAGGCCAAATGGGCCATCACAATCAATTAAGTGCTTTTGGGTCTGTTTGCGTGTTTGCCAAGCAAAACGGGGGCCTCTCTTTGGTCAATAAAGAAAAGAGAAGATGATTTTATCAGAAAAAAGGAAACACAAATGGAGAGAGATGTGCAGAATAATGTGTTCTAGAGCTGAAAGGCTCGTAATGCAGAATTTCACAAGCCTGCAAAAAAAATATTTTAGTTTGCCACTCCATCTAGCTCTCATGGTCAGCTGTTATAATGAGTGCTTCTAGAGCCATCACCTTTCTAAAGTGACTCACATCCTGATGACCACTGCAAACTGGATTGCCACTTCACTGAAGTAGGGTAAATAGAGGAACATGTTATTTTATTTATTTAATTTATTTTAACTTAGCTACTGATTAAACTTCATTATTGTGATCATCTGTCTTACATTTTAAATACATCATTTATTCATCAGTTGACAAAATATTGTCACTAGCAGCTCTGTTTTTGTGCCATATTTTCATCCCAGGGGCTTTGAAAAGGGATTTGGTTTTTGATTATGCATTCAGTTACCCATATGAGCATTGTTAATCCCTAAATTACCTTAGTGATGCTGAGTTTTTTTGTTCAAGCGCATGAAGACATTTTCTCATATAAGCTAAATTTGTACAGTTTTTAAACCAGAATGAATTGTAAAATCAAATTACTGCGTGGCTCCTCATTTTGCTTATTGTCGCCTAATATCAGCATGGAAAGTGAGCAGTCTATTCAGAGCATTTACAGGAGAAAACATTGACTGTTGAATGCTTTTTGAATGTTGTCACGTTCAACGCAAAGGAGCAAAAATAATGCAGGCTCATTATAGCGCACCTGGGGCAAGGGAGTCATTTGCTATGTCTATATGTGTGTTTTAAAATAAGTATGTGTTTTTGTCTACGAAAGAGAAGAATGAATGATGTGTGTGGGATGATGCATTAGCAGCGTCCTCCCTTTGCTTTATTTTTCCCTGCAAAAATCTGTGGGAATTGAAATACAAGGTTACATTGTGTACTAGTCAGGGTTCCTGCACACAGAACCCAACAAATTGAAATGTTTGCTGAAGTTGTAAAGTGGATCATAAAAACTTTCATCAGATGTTCTTTTGCTTATTATCTATGCATTTAATAGGCCATAAACCTACTTTTCAGTAATTAATAAAATATAATCCCGTAGTCATTTCTCTGCTCTTGCCATTTTTTTGTGTCCTAATGCATTTATTCAATATGTCTAGTAGACTTTTGTCTGTTGTGAGATTATATTTTATGCTTTTCAAAACTCCATTTTCCCATTGGGTACAATTTATAGTATGTGGTTTAAAAGAGTGAAATAACTGTGTAACCATAGGTATTTGTAATTGCTCTGTTTTTTGGTGATTTATGAACAAGAAAACATCTGTAAACAGACCAAGTCTTATTTATATCTGTGATGGCTGCATACATGATATCATGCCAAAAAATTAGGCTAAAGCTTGGCAAAAAGTTAGCTTCCTTACCTGTAACCCCACAAAATGTAGCTAGCTCATGATACTCCTTAGCCTTGGAAGTAACACTGGGTTAGTTTACTACTAGTCTCGCAAAGCCAGACCTTCCTCCACAGCGCTGCGGAGGAGTGTCTGGCTAGTCCACACAGCATTCCGGGATGGGAGAAAAACGTGCATTTGTTTATTGGCATTTCTGTAAACCAATCACAATCGTCTTGGGCGGTGCTAAGCGCAGAGCGGAGCCACATTGCTGCTGCAAAATAGCCTCTGAGAGGAACTTGTTTTGGTGGAACGTGTGTACGTTCAAAGGTTGTTTTAGTCATATAACAGAAAACTCAGATTGGACAGATAGTCTAGCTAGCTGTCTGGATTTACCCTGCAGATATCTGAGGAGCAGTTAACCATAGTCCTCATAAATCCACCGGAGTTTAAAATTACAACACATAGAAAGGGGAACGTAACAGGATATCCGGCCGAAAAGAGAGATATCCGGCCGAAAAGAGAGTCATCCAGCGGAATTTCCGGCAGTACCAGCGCATCCCGGAAGTGGAACGTCATGGATATAGACTAGGTTACTACTGTAGGTAGCTGGGCAGACCAACATAGCAGAGCAGATAAACACACCGATTAAACCATTCCATACAATTCTTTTTGTCTTTTTTGGAATGGCAAAACTCCAAACTCTGTAAATGCCAAGCGTTGTTATTACTACAGCCCCATGCACACCGCCTTAACATGTGGAGAAATTCAGCTTGAAAGATCTGCCATACAGTTGCTAAGCGATGATGAACAATCGCAGTGGGAGAGTGGCATCTCCTTTAACCAGCCAGACAGATCGTATCAGAGTGTTTGCTTGCTTGCTTCGGGCATTGCAGTGCCATCAGATAGCATTTGATAAGAGCGTGACAAGCTAAGGCAGCAAAGGTCAGGACATGATGGCAATGAGGGCAACAACGGCCCAAGTCACTGTGCTGGGGAGGCAGATTGTTGAGGGTTGGGCTCAACAAACCTAGACTCCACAGCTCTCTCAACTACAGACCCACCAACTCCCATTTATTTTCAAAGTCGTTGAAAAAGTTGTATCTGAAAAATTGCGATTAGGTTTCTGTGCCCTTCACAGCACAGAAACTGCTCTCCTGAGGGTGAGCAATGACCGCCTGTTGGTTGCTGATGCAGGTAACACCATTAATCACACTGTCCTTTAAAACCGTCTGAAGGACTTTGTGAACATCTCCGGGGTTGCCCTTAAGTGGTTCACTTCACTAAGTGTCTAACTGGTAGACACTTCTCTTTTAGTATCTGCTTCTGTGCATTTCCAGCTCCTACCCACTACGGCATCCCCCAGGGCTCAATTTTAGGTCCCATTCTTTTCTCCCTTTACATGCATATGGGTGACATCATACGAAACCATAAGATTCAGTTCCACTGCTACGCTGATGATACTTTACCTGCAGAATAAACTTAAAGCTACATTGTGTAAGAATTTCTCCCATCTAGCGGTGAAATTGTATATGACAACCAACTGAATATTACTTTCTAACCCCTCCCATTCCGAGCGCGTCCTAACTCCTACGGTGGCCGTATTATTCCAAGAAGTACGACTTTGTCTGTGAGAGTTCCTTCCAGTGTAATAATAGTTTTACGTTATTTTGGTACCATTTCATTCAACATCAGCTATTAGGTTCCCAAACATATGCAAGGTAATGTTAGTAAAGTGTCAGTGCTATAGTTATTCTGTATATTGTACGAGATTAATAGTGTAAGGCAATGTTTACAGCGTAGGAGAGAAGCAACGGAGATTTGTGTTTTTAATATATTTCTCTGAGCAGTATGAACAATGTAAATGAAACTGAAATTAGCTCTTAGTATCTCCAGCTAGTCTGTGTTACAACTGCACATGACATGAGTTGTCTGCCAGGGAAATCACGACACATATGACTACATTTATGTTACAAGGTAGACAATCTTTTTTCATCATTGACGCGAGGAAAAGTATCCTTAGACGTTCTAGCGTTATGCACAACCATGCAACCAAGCAACTATAAAACTTCAAATTTACACAAATAGGCTGAATTACCTGTCAAGAAGAAAGGTGCAACTTCGGTGTCCCTTTTAAAATCCTTGCTCCTTATGAGCTCTTTCCATCTTGGAAAAGCCACTCCAATATTAACTTTGGTCTTGTTGCTTTGCCTCTCGCGTTGTCGTTTTAATTCACTTTTTAACTTCCTTAGCGGAAGTTAGCGAGTCGCTCCAATGTATTCTGAATGATTCTAAATGGCAGATTCTACGCGTACGAAAATACTTTGATTAGTTGGTGGAAGTAATTGCACATGAATGAGCACATATTTGTGAAAGAACAAATGGGTTTTTGCTAAGAATCAACTCAAAAATGTACACAATGGAGCTTTAATGACAAAACCAGCCTATAAACCCTTCATAATTGCTTAGTGACAATAAAAGTTAGATTTCTGACAAATTTCTTCAGCTTAATGAAACACAATCTGAGGTCATCTTTGCCCCGGGCTCATAATGATAACTCCACTGGCTTCCAATTCAAAGCCAGAAATCATGGTATAATATTCGACTCTGACCTTAAACTAGACCACAGTTTAAATCACTCCTTAAAACACACTTGTATAAAGCTGCTTTTAATTCTTGATTTAGATGATTTGTTTACTTTTGTGTCTGTTATAATTAATTTGATTGTTTTTACATTCATATTTGTAATTGCCCTGTAATACTTGATTTGCTACCTGAGACTTTGTCTCTTTTCTCCATGTATTTCATTGCAATGCATTTTTATTAATTATTATTATTATTATAATTAAAGATGAAGTGGCAATAGATGTAGCTGCTTATGGAGGTATATTGCTTCTGAAGCAAATTGCTCAGAAGTCTTGCGTCTCATACATTTGTACAAATGTGCAGGGGATGGGAAAGTAGACAAGGATTTCAGACAGGTTTTTTAATGCAACTTGACAGTTTCTTTCAAGAATTATGAAAGCCATTTAAATACCGACACAGGATTTATGTAGGATTAGGGATTCTACAATGACATCGGGGGGCAAGCCCTTACAATTGAAAGCTGCATTTGATTTGTCTTCAATTGCCCTTTCCACGTAATCTTGATGTCACACATTGCTGCAAGGTCATGGGAGTTGCACTTTTAAGCCAATCCAGGCAGAGGCTGTGTCTCTGCCAAGCCGATTCTAGCAATCCCCATTACACACACATTGTCATGCGTCGCTGCTCAGCTCAAATGAGTTACAAAGGAAGCAGGGAGAGGAAACATTAGCAGCAGTTGGATGGACTGGATGCATAAAAATATTAGAGATTGATTTATGGCCCATGTCAATCTGGTTCCAGGCAAACAGCACTGTGTAAGCAAAGGCCCCTCCGGCATCTCTATCCACCATTCTGGTACAATGGGTGACAGGGAGAGACTATGAAGCCATAATCTTTCAGCATCAATCAAAGAGAAAGTCTACCTGTGAGATACTGCCACTCACACATGCACCTACTGCTAAACTTCAATCCCAAACCTAGTCTTATCCATATACCCTTACCCCAACGTGGCTAAAAAACTAAAACAAGCTAGATTAGACATCAAGACACCCACAGACACGAAAGAAAAACAATGTCAGATTGTCCCTAAATGATGCACTGTTTTGGGGCTGTAACAATTGAGGCTTTATGGTAATGTTTGCTGTTACAAGGCTGGAAAACTAATGACAGCCAATGGAGTACAAGCAGGTGTTTAGAGGACAATGTAATACAGTTTATGTCAGTGTATGTGTAAATATATGTTACGTTTCTTTCGATGTTAATTAGTTTAATTGCAATGTTTGGTTCATTGATGAAATGTAACCAATAAAGACAAAAGGTTTACATTGTAACCAGCAGCTGCTGTAGCTACCTACCGACAATTAGGTCTCGTTCATTAAGATTCTTCCATTGAACTAATAGATTTGTCAGACTCTTCAGAATTTCAATAAGTGGCTGTCAGCATGGCTGTCTATCACTGTACAGTTATAAGAGAAGGTTTATTATTATGACGTTAAACTTTTTGTTGATCTATAGACCAGTACATGAATAGGTATAAAGCAAATAACTGTTAGTAGGTGCCTGGGAACTGCACTTAGCAATATACACTCTTTAGGAGAACTACACTGTACCCAGTTTCCTTTTCCCTGGATTACAGAGATTTGTTCTGCATTTGTATGGTGGCAGAAGACTGATTTGTGTGAGATTTGTGTATTCCACATCCACATTTTTGGGTGAAGCGGACTGATTTTCAGCAGTGGCTGCGCATAAATTATATATCTTGAGGAGTGACTTTCACTGTGCTATCCTAGCACTTTGGCGACAACAGGTGGACTTTTCAAAGTCAGCATAGCTTCATTCAGATGATTATCCATGACCTTACACCGTCAACTGACCACCTAGAGAGCACTACACAGCAACACTCAGGCATATAATAATAATGAATAATGTACTTTATTCATATAGCACTTTTCTTAACAATGTTAGAGAGAAGACACACCAGCCCGAAAATAGGGCGTCGGACCGTCTGGCGAGGTCGGTGACTCGAGTCTGTTCGGTGTGTCCCGTGCCGTCGGCCGTCCGAGGAGCCGTCGGCCTTCATTTTGGCCGACCCAACATGTTCAGTCGGAGAAAGGGCAGTCGGGACTCGTCCGGAAATGGGGAGCGGATGAGCTGCTCAAAATCTGACCTTTGTCAATCTGAAATGAAGACAGATTCAGAAACTGCACGGCCTATTTCTTGCTTAAAATGTTTTCAGAAACACGTTTCGGTGAACTATTTTAGTACAATATGAGATCGTATTCTGAACAAGCTGCCATGACAGTCTGGCTGTGAATTTCCGGAGAAAAAAGAACCACGTCCAATCAGCTGCCGGTTTTCATTTTCTGGGAAATAATCAGACTGTTAATGGAAACAATACAGAGCAGCCTGCTGCTATGGAGACGTATTACGTTTCGCGCACACGCAGAGCATACGCTCAAGTCGGCAAGATTACCACTAAAAGAGCTGATGGAATTTGGGGGTCCGAACAGAATGACATCAGACATTAGCATGAACAATGGCATGCTTAAAATTGTCTGGAAAAAAAAAAAAAACAGAGGCCAGAGAATCGTTAAAAATGGAAAATACCTCATTGAGCATGTTAGTGGGGATGATTTCTAAGATGCAGTAAAAAGAGTTCATATGGGTGAGTATACTCTGTATACTATGAAATTGTAATGGGTTGAATTTACATGGGGAATAAAGTTGTGATACAATGGCAAAACATTCCAAAAGCTTTAAAAAAAGACTAGTAAAACAATTCTGATGAATGGATTAAAATGTTAAAAAGTTTACTTAAAAAATGACAGACAACACTAGAAACAAGCCGTGGTTTCCATCTTGGAAAACATTATGACTATAACTGTGCAATAGAAGAAAATGTGCCGGGTTTGGGCAAGTGTAGGGAAAGATGCTATTGAGATGCATTATGGGAAGTATAGGATCCAGTGTTTTTAAAAGTCAGGAAACCTCAACAACTACTGCCTCAATCTGTTTGCACACTGTGTGTAAGTGCAATACCAAATTGCCAGAGTACAGCTTTAATAAGATGCACAAACTTTGCAGCAGCAAACATCTGTAGCAGTAGAACTTGTCATATCTACAGGAAAAATAATCATGCACAAGGCATATGTAAATTGATTGGTCTTATTATATCAACAGTTATATTCATGCTCTCCAATCAATGCAAAATCAATCATTTCGGAGCACAGATACTTTAGGTTAGAAGAAGAGGTGCCGTGCTTCAGCACCATCCTTGTGGGCTGTGAGTAGGGCTATTCACACAACAGGTATTTTACAATCTGATGGTTGTTGGCAAAACAGAGCACCTTAAGCACCTCATGTTGCACCATGGGGGTAAAAGCCAGAGGCTCTAGGTGCTCTATCGATGACAGCTCACCGAAAAGAGGGTGGATGGTATTGTGTAGGACAGATTTCAGTTTAGTCTGCGCCCTCCACCCACTAGTCTTTTTTTTTTTTTCAAACCGGTTTGTTTATTCTGCTTGCCTCCTCCATCTCAGTACTGCCTCTTCTGCACAACACAGTGAAGAACAGCACACTGGCCACCACTGATTTAACAGTGCCATATGAGTTTTTAGAGCTGGATAGTTGCTGATAGTTGTGAGACTGAACCATGTCTACCTCTTCACCTCAATGCTGAGAAGTGTCTGTACCTTCTTTCTGAAGTCATCCACTAGTTCCTTCATTTTGCTGACACTGAGCTGCAAACAGCGGCATCATAAGAAAAGGTGCACCGAGTGCTATGTGATAGCTAAAAGACTTAGTTCCCATACTCAAATACAACATTGTCTTGTCCTCCTTATTAGAGTAGTAGAAAGTGGATCTTGTTACTTTTGCAATGATGCTTCTTCACAGCTTTAATATTTCAAACATTACATTGTGTAAATATAATTTAAAAACATTTGTTAAATGCATTTACGACTCGCAGTAAAATGACTTAATAGCTACAGTGAACACAAACTATGTTGCTTATCAGAGCTTGTCATCACCTCTGTGTTACTATGGCAACATTCTGTAGTCATCCCTTACATACAGTGCTGTATGCTCTGGCTGGATCTCCTGGCAGGTCCAGCCATGTAATTGTCCATCCCCAGCAGCCCAGGATGAATTTTTGGGAGGATTTGCTGCAGGATCACTAGCCACTCAGAACAATTGTCATTCATTTTACCTTGCAGTCTTGGGCCTCGGAAATATTTGTACATGCTCACACACGGCGTTCGATTGAATGTAGATACAAACACACATGCGCTCACCAGCACACCTACTCATTGGTGGATACAGTATCTAGTCAAGAATATTACTTGGACGTTCCAGGGAAGCAGCAAGACATTTCAAGCTCAGTCTCACCACAAGGTCAGAGTTTGCAGGCAGCAGCAGTAGCAGAATAACGACTCTCCATCTCCCAGCCCCATTTAACTGACTGATGCTTTTTGACATGTCGGAGCAATGGAGCCTGTTAGCCTCCGGGAGGCTTCAATTAGGACCAGGACTTAATGCAGCAGAGAACTTTGCAAAACCCTGATACGAGGTTTTAGCCACACTCAAATCAATACGGAGAACATGGTTAAAAGGCAGCTCTACAGAACCCCATGCTTACAGAGCAGCTCAACAACTCTGAGATAGGCGAGTGTAGATTGTGTTTTCTGTTGGTAGTAGATGTGTAATGTAGGCAAGAGGCAAGCAGGTGCTTGTGACTGTTTGAACATGTGTTTGAATCTTAAAAACACACAAATCAGAAATTGTTTCAGCTACACCCAATGCCTGCACAGTGCAACACACACACACACACACACACACACAGAGTTCCAGTGTGATAATGAAATAGAGGATCATAGCTGTGAGTGACGCAGCCGCCGCACTATGTCACAGCCCTTCCGACAGGTCCATTTCCTTGCAGCAGGCATGTGATTCAGCCGAGGCTCCTATATAACTGCCACTGCCACCTTGCATCGGCCCTACCTACCTGATTTATGGATAAGATGCGTGCAGTTTTACACTGCCTCAGGGACCAAGCCTATTTGATTTTGTCAGGGGCAATTAAACAGTCCACGTTAGGGCTTGCAAACTGTAATATGATGAACTATGAGGAGGTACCAATGATTATTTTTATATTTTTAGGCTTGATGATTCTGGATTTAGTAGAAATGAAGCTCCAACTGGGAATTATGTTTTGTAGGGAATGTGAGTATTGCACTTATTCCACATATTTGCATCAGCTTCAGCAAATATCAAACGAAGTTTTGTCTGACTTCTCAATTCTTAAGTACATATTCTATCGCTGAAAACTTTTTTGTTGTTGTTTTCATCACTGCAGTGAGTGGTATTCTGTTCCAGCAGAAGCCGGTTTGATGGAGCAGTGGAAAAACAACTTTGAGCCAGGCAGACCTAGAGGTTGGCTGTACTGTATATCATTTTCCCCCCACAGTGCGAGTGCATCATTGTCTGGGCTGTACCAGTCAGAAATGACAACAGAGGGTGACACTGAAAGGTCCTGGAGTTCAGCTGCCTGAAAATGTCACTGGGCTGGCTCTGACAGAATGCCACACAAGGAGAGGGGAGGGGATTTAACAGAACAACACCCTTAAAGTGCTACAGATCTCTCTCTCTCACACACATACTGTACCCTCTTGGAAATGCACTCTCTTCCTCCTCCATCCAAAAACACACACACACACACACACACACACACACACACACACACACACACACACACACACACACACACACACCCTTTGGTGTCATTTCATGTAAAGCATACATACAGGAAGGTTCAGTATAGTGAATTATTGTTTTATTTAGTTTGGCCTCTATTTTTAGCAGATTTGTTTTAAATATCGCAGTGAGCTGGACAAGGAATGCTTGTTTTGTTTCCCTTACCTTTTATTGGGGGGGGCGCCCGCCCCACCTTTCGGACCCCCTGACCAACCTGCACGAACTAGTAATTACAAATAAGAAATAAACTTGACATTTCAGGTTGAAATAATGTCCCTTAATCATAACTTTTACTCAAGTATTGTGTTTCTGAATTGTGTGGTGTTATTTCCATGTAAAAAGGTTGTTTATCTTTTCATAGTTGTTTATCTTTCAAAGACTGCACATTATTCGCTTTAGTTAAAGCTTGCAGTCAAGTATTTAAGTTCTTTGAAAGAGATGAACACCATCAACCTGGTGGTACAGACGCTGCCTCTGGACCACCCGAGAAGCACAGGAGCTGACAAATTTCAATGGACATCTCTGACTACATAGACTTAAAATCAAGCATTTTGAGTCTGCTTCAGTTTAAAAATTGCCAAAATGAAAGTCCCACATGTAAATAGCTAGCTATATTCCCAGCTAACCTTCTCACCACCCCTCCCAGACAGTTGATCTAGGGAAAACACTGATTTGCTGTGGTCTTAAACAGCACTTGCTGTTACCACAGCAACCACAAATGTCACCAAATCTAACCATAACAACTTTAATTTAATTGACAGTTAACAGTCACCTGTTCATACAGTACATTGACATACTGAGTGAATTTTTGGGATACTGAAGATGTGTCCGTCCCTCTAATTACAGACAGCATGGTTCTATACTGTAAGTGTGTGAGTTAAAGTGCACGTGCAGTAGTGTGCGTACTGGTAGTACGTAAGGTGTGGATTCAACACGGCTTTCAATCCTTTGATATGTGAGGAGAGGGTAAATCAGAAACGTCTTTCCTCATTACACCCGACTCCCCCTCTCCTCTGCCGCTGACAGAGAGACTTATATCCTACCTCCACCAGTCGGCTTTCTCAGCATGGCATCAGTCCATCCGCATGAGTAACTGTAGCTCTTCCCTCGAGTCAAAATCAGTGCATCCGCTTGATCCGATTGGCCACGCACGTCAGCATCACCTAGTGTGAACAGACAAGATAAAGAAAAAAAGGTTCACCGTCTGAAGTCTGGCCAAGTGCTGCAGGTTTCCCACAAAAATGAATGTAAAGTACATTTCCTCTGTGTGTCAAATTATTGTTTCAGCTCCTAATCTTTCCATGCTGTCAACTTTGTCTCATCCTTAACAATGCAATTGTGAAAGGCGTGAAGAGTAAAATATAGCCTGTTGATAACACTGAGATATGGAAGTCTGCACAAAATCTTTCTATGAGGTATTAGACATGTACAGACTTTGCACAAAGGAAAATCACAGGTCATTAAAACTTGGGTCTTACAGTACTTTCATATCTTTTATCGTTATCGCTTGCATTACTTACCCCGTTTTTTTCCCCTCAATGTCACCATGTTCCCAAATCTCAGTAATTAACTTAGTGAGTACATTGTTATCCTAATCGATAGAAATGGTGGCCAAAACACAGTGTTTCCTCTATGTTGATATTACTGCGGCGGCCTGCCAATGGTAAAATGTCTGCCGCCACGGTATCAGAAATAGGGCAGATGCACAACAGGGTTTCCGCTACGTACCACGCGCACCACTGCTCCTTCAGCTGTTTATGAAAAGTCATAAAGTCATAATTACACGTAATTTGCGCGTCAAAAAAGCTGGCCGATGCCCATCTTTATGCAAATGAATCCGTTGAACGCGATGCGACTATCCAATAGAAGCAGTCGAAAATTTTTCAAACTGACCTTTGTCGATCTGAAATGAAGACAGATTCAGCAACTGCATGGCCTATTTCTCACGTAAAATGTTTTCAGAAACACGTTTCGGTGAACTATTTTCGTAAAATACGAGATCGTATTCTGAACGAACCGCCATAATGGTCGTTTTGAAATTCGGGAGTAGCCAGACCCACGTGACACGTTCGTCCAATCAGCTGCCGGTCAAGGGCGTGGAGCATCAACCATGGATGTATGACGTTGCGACACCATGCTTCAGTCGTGTCGCAAAAATGGATCTGTACGGTTAGGCAAAGTGACAAACCGCGACGAAAGCCGCAACATGAAATCCGCGACATGAAATCCGCACTCCCGCGGGTCCCGTGAAATATGACAGCTACAGTTTATTGGAAAATAGCACTGTGGACACTGAATTTGATGAATTTACTGTTTATCAGACCCCAGATGAGACAAGAAGCTAACGTTAGCGAATGCTGCGGTGACGGTCCCTCTGCCTTTGACTCCCCGCTGCAGGACACGCTGTATTCCTCCGACACACTGTATTAACATTACTGTTTTAAAACCGTTTTCCAGGTTAGTGGGGGTGCATACCACTCAAAACCAGTGATGGGAATAACGGCGTTATAAATAACGGCGTTACTAACAGCGTTACTTTTTTTCAGTAACGAGTAATCTAAGTGATTACTCTTCCCATCTTAATAACGCCGTTACCATTACTGCCAAAAAATGCGGCGCGTTACTATATTTGAAGCTGTTTTTTTCATCAGACCAACTAGATCTGCCGAGAGGCAAAGACTTTTTTTTACTGTTGTTCCTTGGTTAGTGGGCAGTGCACAACGCAAGCGCATAAATGCTTACGATTGGCTGAAGTTGAGTAAAATGTCATGTTAAGCCAATCAGAGGCAGAGTTGGGCGGGTGTTTGAAAGCACGCATAGTCGGACACACAAGAACAACACAAGCGAGTTAGTCATCGAGAGAGAGACAGGTATGGCGTTATGAAATCAAGGAGAGGGTTAACTTTTCCTGCTACAGATTTTCCACCTTGGTCAGAAAACACAGGGAAGACACTTTGTTTCTCTTACTATATGACTATATGACTCGCTACTCACTCCAAAGCTAATCGCTGCGGCCCGTCACTCTCTCACTTCTCCCTCGCTCTATCACCAGCGCACAAGAATAAACATTAGGCCACTTATGTTATTTGCACTACAAAGAGTGTATATATTTGTTATTTATTTTTGGTATAGTGCTTAACAAGCATAATTTAATTTTGCCCAGTTGTGGCCTGTTGAGGTGTTGTGTGTTATTTGTATTGATCCACTATATAAACATAATATCTACATACATGGCATTTGAATGGAGGCTAGTCTCACTTTGTCCCACAGCAACATTAAAATAGTTTAGATTTGTGTACATTGTTTCTGTTAATAATGTATTGTATTAAGTCTCCATTTCATTATAATATTCAGGTTTATCATAAATAATTGAACATGCACATGTATTTTAAGTTCCATTAAAGAGGGGTAGGTGGAGGTGGGGTCACATTTGAGCATTTCAAAATTTACTTGAAAGTAATGCAATAGTTACTTTCTGAAGTAACTAGTTACTTTCATAATTTGTAACTGAATAACTAATTTAGTTACTTTTTGGAAGAAGTAACTAGTAACTGTAACTAATTACTTTTCAAAAGTAACTTGCCCAACACTGCTCAAAACCAACATGAAAAACGTAGCTAGTGATGTTCACTCAGCGTTTTGTTTTGTTGTTAAACTGTGTGTAAAATGAGAGGTGACGTTAAATCACCCTACGGTACCGTCTATTTGCTGGATGGTTTCAAGGTAACGGTCGGTAGCTAACATTAGTAGATAAGCCTGTACTTTTTGACGTTCAACCCCCCAAGAAGATCATAGAGACAGCATGTTTTCTTTGAATAGATTTTTTAATTTAAATAGCGAGACAGAAGATTAAAAATGAAAGCACAATATGTGAATAACAGGGTCTGTAGTTGCCACTTACCTGCAAAAGATGATTAGACCTTGTTCCAGTGGAAGGACAGGAAGCATCTCTGCATTTCGTCATCATTTCCGAGAGAGAAGAGAAACAAGTATTGCGTCATGCTCATTTCGAAAAAATTTAAAAGTTAATTTAAATGTTTTAACATGAAAACAAAAATATGACTGCTTCCCCTAATAGCCTATTTTTCACAGCAGACATTTTGACTTGTCATAGTAGAAAAAGCACAACCGTTACTAATAACATTAATGATGGTTCTGTTCTAGTCAAAGCCTGCACAATACCAGGAGGACCCTGAAACCAAAGCAGCTACATGGAATTTAGCCATCATTTATTGTATTTTACTTGTTTTTTTCCTACTGTGACATGTCAAAATGTCTTCCATGAAAAGGCATATTGCTTAGTCCTCAAACTAGTATTAATATGACTAAATATGTACTCTTAAGCCTTTTTCTGATCTGGTCTGCTTTATGTTTTCCGTCTACAAGACCCCCATTTCAATCTTCCCCAAGCCTGCCTCACACTTCTCTAAAAAATTGGGTAGCAGGTGTATGAATACAGCCATATATCCACGGTTACATAAAGAAACCCTCTCACACAGATGCTGCCAGCTGCATGTGTGTAATTACACAAATAGACACACACACCCCCACACGCAGCTGAGAGGTTTTCCTGGTAACCAGTGGCCAGGAAAGGACTTGTATTGAGTGACAGTGTTTTAGTGTATATGACCATTTGGCCACATATTGAATCTCTTTGCTGTTGGAGGAATTGAACATTGTCATTTAACTAAAACGCAAAACAGATAAACATTTTTGAAAGGATAGTAAAAACTATTGTATGACTTTTAAAATACTGAGTTCATTCCTAACAGCTCGGGTAGTTTCTATTATGGATTACTTTGTCTATGATAAGAGCACTTCCACAGATGTGATCTTCGCACTGCACGGCTATGCAGATGACTTTTGCAGCATGTGCAGAGTTGTCAGGTATCCATTTTCATAAACACACATTATGGTGAAGTGATGAACAATCATTTGCACCCAGAGGCGCTGCGGTGTTAATTGGAAGAGCTGTTGCTATCCTCCAGTCAAAACTCTGCAGTAAGAACAAAAATGTGTCAATACTGCTACCTTTTAGAAACGTTATACAATCATGTGATAGTTGTTAGATTATTAGCTACAAGGCAGAGCATGTGTCAAAGTGAGTGTGTGATTGTGAGAGAAATTGAGGTTACAGACAGGGCATTAAAATAAGCATAGCTTATATAGAATCTAGCTTAGGTTAATTTAAGATTATCAAGTTTCTTAATTGGTTTTAAATGAAGCTCTCTCTTTCATGCATGCATGTCCAATTAGTGGAGCGCTGACTTCGGGATGGCATCTCTTCCCATCACCGTTTGCCAAATGCAGCAGCTGAGCACTAGTCATGAGCTGTCAATTCAATCAGAAGATCTCTGTCAGTCTGTCTCACTCTCGCTGTAAGGAAGGAGAAATAGCCTCCCGGGGTATCATACACATTATGGTGGTTAGTAGTTTTAGAGTGCTTGGAAAGAAAATAGGCTTTGTAAATGTAGAATGGAGGTATATAAGTTGTAAGTTCAGATCCAGTCAGTATGAACATGTGAAGACAGCTTTCCTCTAGAGGACTACACCCTTTTCAAAAATAAGAATGTCATATGAATTCAAATCAGAAAATGTTATAGATGTTTTAGAGATCTCGTGTAAAAGCTGCTTGTGAATCATGCAGTGTTTTTTCGAGTGCCTTCTCGTACTGGGGCTCATAAAAGATGCTCTTTTATGCGGCTAGCCCTCACAAAAAGATTAGAACATGCTATTTCTACGCAGCTGGTTTTAACAGCCTCAAACACCCTGACCATAAACAATGTGCAAAGGGAAAATGTGATTGCATCATCTCTTCTGAAGTTATTTTGATGTGGATAATGGCAAAATAAAAAATAAAAAAAACACCAGCCTACCCTTTGAGAGAATTATGGACAGATTGTTTTTTTCTCAACCTTGGAAGTGGCGAGCATAAAAATCAAAGCATATAGTTCTGATAAAGCTTATCACTTCTGTAAACATGTGGCACACTTTGAGGTTGGACTCATAGGGCGTTTCTCAATCTGTGTTCTTCTATTGACTTGTG